>NW_008680383.1:0-24853 GCF_000695815.1 Acanthisitta chloris | reverse complement strand
CCACCTCTGCTGATCCAGTCGTAGCCTTGCCGCTTGCTTGCAGCATCCTTGATCAGCAAATGAAGCCTCTGACCATAATTTGCCCAACAGTGCTGGCAGTCTGGGTCTCACCTGCCTGAACAGGTGCTCTGGTCTCTCCAGAAGAGCTATAACCACTCTCCTTGCTGGGATGGGGCAGCATTGATCTTCTGGGGCTCCCATGACTCAAAGTTTCAAAATGACTCCTTGATGTCTGGGAGAGAGTGGCCAAAGAAGTGGCAAAGTTGGTTTCCTGGGGTTCTGAGAACTGTTTTCATATTCACTTCTGCCAGTAAAGAATTAAAAATGTTACTTTGTTTGTATCCATATTTTTTATAAAGCATGGACCTCTTTAAGGAAATTCCCACAAACCCACATGTTCAAAAGCCACACATCATTTTTCCTTATTAGAGCATGCTATTATCCCATGTAATCTCTGGATTATAACTAATATAGCTGCACCTAATTATTGAGTTAGCTACAGGTGAGAAGGAGCTTATTTTTAATGAGATTTTTGTTTGAGGGAAATGAGTAGATTCTCCAAATGGCATGGCCTTTCATCCAGAGTTAGTCACCAAGAACTAGGTATTGTAGTGATGGAGGTTGTGGGGGTTCGTTGGGGTTTTATTTCCAAATATAATGCAAAATGTAATGTGTGGTAGCTTGGCTGACTGCTCAGGAGTAGAGAGTGCTGTGTGAGAAGAGGCTTTCAGTGTTTTACTAGGATTCCAAAATGTGTGAATCTTGAAGTGCAGACAATAGTGCAGAGGCGGTGATGCTTTGGAGGCAGTGATGTGGCAATGAAGTCACTCCTGGGCATCTGGAAGAGACGCACTGTATCTATCTAGTGTGTCAGAATCCCCTAGAACAGTGTACAGGTACAGCTTGTGACCAGCCCCAAATGAAGATTCTGATCTAAAGCAGACTCATCCTGCTGTGCCATTAACCATTTTCTTCCTCACCTAGCTGGCATTAATGCTTGGGATACTTCAACCAAAATCTCTTTGCTGGTCTCAGTGAGATGGAAGAGCAATACATTCTCACTATAAAATTAGATTCAGAACTTGGAGCCAAATTTAGTCCTAAACATCATTTATGAGTTTGTCCAAATGCAGACGAATAGTTTTCCCACTATTATGGAAATAACTTGTTTACTTGCCATCTGGTGATTATACATTATTATTATACATTATTTTCTTTTTTCCCCTTCAAGATAAAATGAAGATATTTTGATTAGCAACTACAGTAAAATGTGACTGATTTGTGAGAGTTGCTGTTTGCCAAGTACATTTCTGCAGCACAAGTGCTGTTTGTTATGACATTGTACTGAGTCACTTGTTGATGCTATTTGAGGGAGAAAATTTAGTTAAAGAAACTGGAACAGGATGTTCATTTTATTTCAGTACTTGTAATCCTGAGTCATCTCAGATAGCTGATGAAATACAGCACCTCACATTTTAGAGTGGGCTTCTCTTAACATAATTTGGGGATGCTGTAATTTGATAGAGTGTGGAAAAATACACAGAGCAGATTTTATGCAGAGAGGTTTATTTTAGTTGTCACTCTCTGTTGAAGCACTCAAACTTTGCATATCTATGGCACATTACCATGTCTTTAAATATTTTGTACTTAGGGTGAGACGAGCCAAGGTGTAGATAGCACACGGCTGTGCAGGTACTGGGATTTTGAGGACTCCATCTCAAATCTCTGGGTTCTGACTGTGGAGATCAATTAGGTTGATCCTGGCCACCTCCTGGTTTGCTTCCACTGCAAAAATAAGAAGTCCAGGGGTGTTTGGTTGTGTGCATGGAAAGTAAGGAACCTGTGGGACAGTTATTTCTTGTGTCAGAGGTGGAATTCAAATACTAAGTGAAATATACTTTTATGCAAGCCTGTTCTCTCGTGATTGTGATTATTAAAGCATCTATCAGAGCAGTATGAACCATCAAATGTGTATTATTTGTATGAATTTGTTAATTATAGTAAGAGTCTGAAGTTGAGGTTATTTCCTTTTAGGAGCACAGAGGCTTTTCAGAATAATTTGCATGTATCTCTTCAGCTTCACTTTGGGGTAGCAGTCAGCAAATCTTTAAAACACAGAGTATTTATGGACAGAAAATAAAGAATATTGACTCTATTTAAAGCTGTGGGGAGAATTGATGTCAGAGTAATATAATTATTAGGTTTGGAATTTGCCCTGTGATACACAATGCTGCTTTAATTGAGGAGTAATACTATAGGGTGAACATTAGTCAGAGGATATAAGGATCTAGTTTCACTTTTAATTTGGATGCATTCACATTCAGTAGTTGCAAAAACCCAGAAGTTAAGGGGATAATGTGTATATCTCAAACACACTGATAGCTGTGGGGCCAGTCAAGGGTTGTTGGTAACAACACACGTGAGAAAGAACAGGATGTGGCTGAAGCAGGGGCCATATGGAAGTAGGGCAGCACTTTCCTGGGGCAAACGTCCTTGTTCTGGCTCCTGGAGATAAGCACAACACAGTCCAGCACAAGCACAGGAAGGAGGTTGAGAAGTGGGCACAGACTGTAGGAGGATCAAGCCCACCAAAGACCTCTGAAGCTCTCCAGCCCATTTCCAGAAAGCTGTTGAAGAATGGTCTCTGCATGATAACTAATCTGCATAGAAAGCAGGGTGGGGAAAGCCTATCGACAAAAGGAACCCCCACAAGGCCCAGGGGGGTGCATGGGCACCCCCAGGACTCTGAACATCCCATCAGCAGGAGCAATGCTGGAGCCAGGGCTGATGATCTCTTTTCCTCTTTCTTCCTTTCTTTCTCTCACCACTTCTTTAGTTCATCTCTCTCTCATCCCTTTCACCCTACCCTTTCGTCCAAAATGCACTGCTGTGTGCTCATATAGGAGGTCAGGGACTAACACGCTGATTTCCATATCAAGTATGTAATTTACTAATAAAACTTTGTCAGCTTTTGTGGACCCTCTGACTTTTGTCATTGCTTTTGACCACTAGCACCTACAAATCTTGGGATCTCCCTTCCCCTTAAGGGTGGGAGATCACAGTAGTGCTGTTAATGTTCTTGGAACCAAGGTGACAATCTGGCTGGGAAAGCAGAATGGTACTCATCTCATGCAGTTGTTGTTTTCCTCTTGGGATCCTGCTGATCCAGGATAGCCAGGTTTGATCTGGTACTGGTATGGCAGTGTGCCAGTCCAAAGGCTTCTCCTTTCACCCCTTCACCTTCTGACATTCCTAGAAAATCTGTGTGACCAGGAAGCAGAGCAGCTAAAAAAGCTCCTTCATCCCTTAATAAGAAAGTACAATGAATAGAGGTAATGCAAGTAAAACTGTACATTTAAATCATCTGCAGTCAAGAAGTGAAATACATTCATCCCTTCTGGCACTCTTGCTAATTTATATTTAAAGCAATATGAATTTCATGAGCATTTTTAAAAAATCATATTTTAAATTCAATCTGCTGTCAAGTCATTTGATGTTTTGTGTAAAGTCATTTCCCGTAAACAGGTTATTGAATATCAAAAGACTTGTCTCATACATAATTTGGGGAAAGAAACAATGTTATAAAAAGGATGAGAATCTGACACTCATGTGAGTTGGTGAGCACTGCAGTTCCTTGGTTCTTGCTTTATCCCAGTCAAGGGACTGACCTGGGCAAGGAATATTCGAGAAACAGTCAACAATAATAATACTGTTTTCTGGGCTACAGTTGGTTTATTCTGCAATTAACTACTGATAGATAATGTATGAAGAAAGACATCAGTGTAATTTTTTCCATATATCAAAAAGAGAGTTGTAAAAAAATGGATTAAAATATCTCAAATCTGACAGACCTTTCAAGCTGTAGAGCTCATGCAGAATAATGGACTGAGTAATATTAATAGATATTTTAAGTCATGTTTGTTCAAAACTGTTGAAGAAATAACTGCTATATTTTACTGGCACAAGGTTCTTACCTGTGTTTGGAGATTGCTGTCATTTGGCAGATGCTGTGCTGTGTAAACCTGAACATCAAAGCTGGTATGAAGCTGAATCTTTTGCAAAAAGAATCAAATTGGCCTCTGGATGCCACCAATTTCTCTTCCAAGTGCTGACTAATATACCCTGGGTGTAAGCATATAAAACACACAAGTAAGCTGCTTGGGGTCTCTCAAAGATTTGATGGATCATAGTATATCAGGCCAGTAAGGCTGAAATAGCTTTTTATTTAATCATTTATTTGTTCGTTTATTTAAACAAGCTTTGTTGTGAAAGTGGGCTTCTCCCTCTGTCTTGGAAAACTGCCTGGAAAAAGAGTTTCCAAAATTTTTCATTCCATGTTTCATAGTATAACATAAACACTGAAATAGTCTCTGTTATATTAAAGGTTTTTAGAGGCAACTGGATATTGTGCTGAGTAGAACTGGATTGTACTTTTAGCTTTTTCCAGCAAACTCTCTCCTAATTGATACAGGCTTGAAGCAGTTTAACCCATTAAAAAAATTCAAATTTACACTTTGAAATCCCAAGCTCCCAGATATTCCCATATCAATGTGGGTTTTTTTCCCAGGTGCTGATTGTTCTGACAGGATTTGTGTGTTATTTCAATTAGGAAAGGAAGTTCCACCTAATTGCTAAGTGTCAAAACACCATGAAAGTAGAATTTCTGAGCTTTAGGCAATTGAGTTGAAGCCACTGAAGTTAGTTCTGGAACAGCACCATCACATCCCAACTCTGAATTCACCTGCGGCCCCTCTCTGGTTGTCTCTGAGGTTTGTTGTGTGTATTTTGTGGCACTCAAAGATGTGAAGACTTTGGGACAGAACTTGGACTTGTCCAGCCCATTAGTTCTGGGCTAACTCCAGATGTGGCACTTGTGGCCTGTCGTGGTTTAACCCCAGCAGCAGCCAAGAACCACGCAGCCTCTCACTCACTCCCCCACCAACGGGATGGAGGAGTGAATTAGAAGGTGAAAAGCTACAAAAACTCATGGGCTGAGATAAAGACAGTTTAATAGAGAAAGCAAAAGCTGCACACACAAGCATAGCAAAACAAGGAATTAATTCACTGCTTCCCGAAGACAGGAGGTGTTTAGCCATCTCCAGGAGAGCAGGGCCCATCACGCGTAACGGTTCCTTGGGAAGACAAACACCATCACTCCAGATGTCCCCCCTTCCTCCTTCTTCCTCCCACTTTATATACTGAGCATGATGTCATATGGTATGGAATATCTCTTTGGTCAGTTTGGGTCACCTGTCCCAGCTGTGTCTCCTCCCAATCTCCCATGCACCCCCAACTTCCTTGCCAGTGTGGCAGTACAGATCGCAGCAAAGGCCTTGACTCTATGTAAGCTCTGCTCAGCAATAACAAAAACATCTCTGCATTATCACCTCTGTGTTCAGCACAAAACCCAAACATAGCCTCATACTAGCCTCTATGAAGAAAGTTAACTCTACTTCAGCTCAAACCAGCACAGGCACTTGTGGCCAAAGTTTTTTCCTTTTGAGCCAGAGGTTTCAAGCTGGGTTTTGCCTGCTGCAAGCCCGTGGACTGAGCTGGGAACAGGCAGTGCCCACTTAGGCATTTAGCCTCCATCAGCTGCGTATGTTTCAGTATATTGTTAATGAGGCTAGAAAAATCTCGGGAAATAAAGGGCTTGTTGGCAAAGAGATCAAAGCAGATGCATGATGAAGGGGTTGGAGATAAGGATGAGCCCTGGCAGGGGTTGAAGGAACCCACTATTACTGCAGGGGATGGAGAGTGGTGGTCACCACCAAAAGGAGCAAACAGCAGCTTGTCTTTGCCCTCTGCACCATGCATTTTCTTGTTGTTGGGCAAATTCTCACCTGGTGAGTATTGCCTCTGTTTATTTATCTTCAGAGGAACTGATGTGACTTGATGTGTGTGTCTGAGGAAGAAATTCATTATGAGGAACTGGGAAGTGCTGCACAAATCCTGAGTGTTCATGTGGTAGTGCTTTCCCCTATGTTCCTTTCATGAACAAGCTGAAATTATTCCCTGAGGGTTATAAGCATCTGGACCTAATCTGAAAATGCTGACACCATTGCCTTGATTTGATTCTTGGGAAAGAATTCAGAGCAGGTGGAAAGTGGAGCAGGGGCCAGGCACAATGGGGAAAATGGGAACAAACCCAGCTTTCCCCAGTGAGTACATGGCTTTGAAGAAGTAGGTGCATGATATGTGCTGGTAATGCTGAAAGCTGCAAGTTAAAATTGTTATAATATGAAGCAAATCCACAATACCCGCAGCACGAAGCTCAGCACGTTGCAGTGGAATTAGTACACTATTTCTGTGGTCAAAACACGGGGCATGCTGAATAGCAGCTAAATCGTCTGGGAAGAGCCTAGCTAGAAACTCTGTATTCCTTTGGAGCTTTTGTTCTGAAGGCATTTGACATCTCCTTTCCCACTCTGGGGAAAAGCAAAAGAAAAGCTTCCCTGCTCTCATGCCCTGGGCAGGGTTGATCTCCATCTCGGTCATCCCAGCTCTGTACTTTGAGAGGCTGCTGTGTCCTCAGGTCACTGAGATGCCTCCTGCACAGAGACCATGACCTGAGGGCAGTGAGTGGTGGTCAAAGGTGAGGAAGAAATAGCATCCTTTGGTCTCTGGCAGGCATTATGTTCAGCACTCATAGCTGCAACTGGTATTCAAAGAAGTCACCACCTGAGACAGCCTCCCAGGGTATCTGCAGTGCTCTGCTGCATACAGAGAACAGATGCTGCTGGGAGAAAATTGTATATAATGAAGTATTTCTGATGATAGCAGTGTCTCAGTGCCTGCTGTGAAGTGTGCAGGAAAAGCTCAACAGTGTGAAGGTGCCAGGGATCTCTGCAACCTGCACAAGGGATGAGCATCTCTTCCCTGCAGGGTCAGTGGGGTAGGGGTAAGCTGAAAGTTTCCTATATGGTAAGAATAAATTTAACTGGAGAAGATGTTGTCTTTGAGTTCTTGAAATGCAATGGGAGTGAGAAAGAAAGTTAATTTCAAGTGGAGGAAGTTGTCAGTGGCCAGGGGTCTTTGTGGCAAGGAATCCTGAAATGCCTGAGCCAGAGGTGAGGAGGCACAGAACCTCCACTGCAAAGCACAGTGGTTCCAAAAGGGGCAGCAGCACCTCAGCCAGCCTGGGGCTTTCAGGCTCACCCACCGTGCCGGGATGGGTGGATGTCTGGGAGGGCAGAAGATTCCGTCGGGTCAGGTGTACCCTGGTGTGTGCCAGGCAGCTGGGAAGATCGAGTGCTGCCTTTTTTGAGCCCTGTTGTAGCGTAGAATGCTGGAAGTACAATGAAGAGTTTTCGTGCTCCGGAGCAGTGCTGGATTGCTGTGCCTGTTTTCTGGCCCCAAACCAAAGGCTCTGTCGTGTCGATAGGTGGTGCAAGTTTGCTGCGGCTTCTGGAAAGCTGGAGCCGTTTTTCAGAGCTTGTAGTAAGTGTGCTAGGGTAGTGGGATAGGAATAGGAGAGGCTGAGCACTGTGCCAGCTGTAAAGAAAAGCTGAATCTTAAATATAATCCTTCTCAATAGCCTGGCCAGTACCAAAACAGTGGAGGCAGTGTCGTATGTGTCCCTTCCACGTGCACTCAGGGTTATGCCTGGGAGGTGGAATTTAGACAGGTCTTCCATCAGAGGGGCAGAGCAGACAGCAGTAAACCCCCAAGGGTAATGACCATATCAGTGGGAGCCCTGACTTTGCTGCTGGTGGCTCCCACAGCCTCGCTGCAAACCCAGCCACTGCAGCTGAGAGGGGTGAACTGTGCTCGCTCCAAATGAGCTCCTGGAGAACAAAGGCTGCACGGGAAGAACAATGAAGCAATTAGGCTGTTAGTCTCCATGTTCTCTGTGGCATTAAGTGGTTATGACGGAAAGTGAAAACCTTGTTGATGCTGAGCAGAGGTGAGAACGCCCCTGGTGTCAGCTAAAGCAGCTGTGCCTGCTAAAAAATAAAGAAAAAAGAGGATTTAAACCAAAGCTGGATGTCTAACAAGCCCTTGCATGCTGACTGTGCAGTTGCATAGTTTGCCAACCAGACTATAAATGTGTCCTGTAAAGTTTGCAAATGGTTGTGTTGCAGGTCTGGGAAGTCTAGTATAAATCAGAGGCAGAGTTAGCAGTGTGCAGGAGTGTGAGGCCATCAGGACTTCCCCTGCCAGAGGAACTCTGGCCCAGTATTTCCAGTGGTTAATTGTGGGGTTGTGGAGCTGAAATTTATTATATGGAAATATTTGGTTCAGCTTTATCTTCAACAACTATGGATAGTTGTTAACAGGTTCACTCAGCAGCAGAAGGAATTAATGCTCAGGCCACCCAATGCTTAATATAAGGAGCCTATGAAGTTAAGGAGAGAGAAATGTAATCAGTGCAGTCTGGCTGCAGGAGCATTTTCTGAAAGGGTTTGCTTCCATGCCCTGTAGCTGGCAGACGCCCTGCTCACAGCTGTCCAGGGAATGACAATTTCCCTTTGCTGTGGCTGTCAAGGTTTTTGACTGTGTCTGTTTCACATTGAAACAACAACAACAAAAAGTATTCATTTGGACTCTGCTCATCAAAATAGAACATCTGGTTTGGGTGTAAAAATAACTGGGTGTATTCTCAATGCAATGCACTGCTTGTCCTGGTGTGCAAGAGCATTAAGTGTAACTACTAGGAGACTCAGTTCCCCCCTGAACACACTGAACTGTATAACCCACATCTGTGTGCCTGCCTGCCTATCCCCTGTCCACCCTCCTTGCCTTCTTCCTGAGCAGTTTTAATTGAAAGCAGTATATCTCCAAGCAGAAAGGTTTTCTGGAAAAGCAGTAGGCTTCAGGAAAATGTTGCTTGGTTAAAAATATCTCAAACAGCAAGAAGGCTACTGGTGATAGGAGCAGTGGAGATAACAGGGTTTAGACAGCTTTTCTACTACTTCGTCGCTTTGCTACGTTTGTGGATTAATCAAGGCCTTTCCCAGATAGAATGGAAGAGCAAAGCTAAGGCAGATAATGCTCTGGTATCTCTCTCATTTGTTTTCTCCCTCCCATTCCCAGCTGTTCCTCCTTGCACAGCACAATTTTGAATGGGGTGCCAGCTTTCTCCTGCTGCTGTTGAAGTCAAGCCACAGGAAAAAGTGGTAGTGATCTCCAGCCACTGTGGCCAAGGAGAAGACCTTGCCATTGTCCCCAGCTTCTCTGCTGTCTGGCCAGATCCTGCTCCAGACTGCCATAGGACCTGTCAAACAGGAGGGGTCACTTCACTTAATAGCATGCGATTCTCTTGTTGATATATCTGGGGGTTGATGGCACTCTCCAGTGAAACACGGAGTGCCTCTGAGATGAATGGGTGAAAGCACTGCATTAAGATCTCTTGTTAATAATCCTTGATTAATGCAGTTATACTGTTGTTGTTAAAGGCTGTTGCTGGACAGGATTAAGGAAGAAAGACCTATGAGGAGCAGGATTGGTTGTGAGTTATCTCCCTGTATCTTTTAATCTCTCATGTGCTGCAGCCTGATGTTTTCAAGTCTTCCTTTTGAAATGGCAGACAGAAACGTATTGCTGCTGTCTAGAACCTTTAATCTTCAAATGGAAATAAGCTTTTCTTGCAGAAGTAGGCTGCTTTTTCAGATACTTTCTGTTGTGCCTTGGTTGATTGGCTAATTAAAAATGAGCTCCTGTCAATCAAAACTATTACTTTAATGATAATGGCAAAAATGCAAAGTGCAGCTTTAGTAAATCAGTGTTAGATAGAAACGTGTCTCATTTCCTCCATCTGATTCATTCAGGAAGAACTGAGGTTTTTATTGTGAGTTTTGATATTTGCAGACCTTTCTGTTATAAAATTTACCCTTTTAATTTCTGTTGTCTGCCTAGATGACCAATGGGTGTTTATTCAAAATACTTCATTACTTGCCCAAAGTTTGGGAAAGGTATTGCAAGGTCTATCCTCAAGGTTTCTGCTGGGCTGAGTCCAGTTGGGTTTGAGACACCTCGTTCTTCTCCACTTTGTACCAACTGCATCCCACCCCCTTGGGAACACCTTGCTTTAGCAGACACTACATTTTTCTAAATGTAAAAACGGGCAGAACTGAACCTGTAGCTGCAGGTTTTCTACACTGCTGTCAGTGCCTGAGCTGTGCCATTCCCCACAGTCTGTTTGCTGTCCTAAATGTTCAGACAACTGACCCTGATGATGCTGAATCCTTCTCTGGTGAGGTCCATCTCACTGGCTATCAGTGGCCAAGAAAGTACCTAACTCCCTGGTTAATCACATAACACACAGGGAGATATTTTTACTCCCTCACACCCTGTCTAGTATATTTGGCTTTTTACAATCTATTTCCGAACCAAATAGATGAGTTGTTGCAGTGAAATATATTTTGAGTATACAGTTTGTCTTAGAGGTACAAACATGGAATGCTTATAAAGATACCTGATTGTCAGGGTTTGAAGGCTATAAGTGTACAGGGTTAAGGTGGTGTCAGATCCATCCCTGGCTAGCAATCCTGTTTTCAACAAAAACACAAACCAAAGAAAACCTGCCTTTATATATGTGATTTCTCAAATGTGGGTACAAAGATTCCATGTGCCTTAGTGGTTAATTAGTCTCAAAATGGCAAATACGACTGCCTAGCAGAAAAAAACTAATTATATGCAAATGGTGAATTAACTCAACCCAAGTTAACTGAAAATACTGCAAAGCAGCTCAAGGATTTTAAAAAATATTTCTTATTCCCCACCCCCCAATGCAGGGAGCTTGACCTTCCTCAGAGGAGGGTCGTAAAGAGGGACTCTGAGCTCCTCCTCTTTTCCTGTGTTTGCTAACCCCCAGTATCTGTCTTTGTCACTTAAACTGTTCAATGGCAAGGTTCTCGTGCTTCTGTCTGACCCACGCTCCTTCCCCTGCTGACTGCTGTTATCTCTGACTCTGCCGTTCCCGTCCCTCCCATCATTTGGAAAGAATACTCTTTTGTTCTGCCTGTGTGCACCTTCTTGCATCCCACAGAGCAGTAACACTTCCCTGGTTCTTCAGTCCCTGCCTCATCCTTTCTTCCCATTCTTGCCTTAGGCATTTTTCCTGCCTGTCTGCAGCCCCACTGAACTGTGAGCTAAAAATCCTCACCCAGGAAGATGTAACTAGGGCAATTTAATAGCAGACCTGAACGCATCAGGACAGGCTTCCACAGGCTCAATACCTTTTCCCAAGTGTTGTAAAAGTCAGTCTCCCGATTACTTCAACTGTTCTTCAGATTTAATTTGACACAAGCATGGTGGCACCAATTTCCTTCATGAGGACCTACTTCAGCCTGTCTCCTTGTAGAAGCCCTGGAAGTTAGCAGGGATCTGTGACAAAGAAGAGCTGACATAGATCCTGCACTCATTTACAGCAGAGCTTCTTGCCTTCCCAAGGTGGAGGCCTCAAAGTATCTGCTAGGGTATTCCAGTGCTCCTACACCCCTAATTACATCCTCATGACTAAATCATAAGCTGCCTTTTGCTCAGGTCTGCTTGTAACATCTTCCTCTTTTCTGCTTCTGATGTGTGGGCTTTCCCTTTAATATAGCAGCTGTTCAGTTCCTGCCTGAGTGATGG
The DNA here is from genome assembly GCF_000695815.1 of Acanthisitta chloris. Classification (NCBI taxonomy): domain Eukaryota; kingdom Metazoa; phylum Chordata; class Aves; order Passeriformes; family Acanthisittidae; genus Acanthisitta; species Acanthisitta chloris. Next base: position 13,276 of record NW_008680383.1, on the reverse strand, counting down.
GATTGAAATACCTGCAGACAAGCAGAGGATCTTTCAAATTCCTTTTGAAATACACCTGGAAATTGCAAATTCAGTTCTGGGGATGGAAAACTCAACTGCCTGCCACTTGAGGCAAGAAACTAGGCACATGCTTCCTGCACAAACAGGGAAATAGCACAGATGGGAAACACAGCCTCTGTGTTTAAAGATCTCTGCACTTGACAATTCACCCCTGTTCTGTTGCAAGGGAGTCTCATGATGGTCAGCATTTTCCTTAGGGCCCAAACTTCCAATCTTGTGATCAGACTGCTTTCATTAAATAAAACTGGCCTGAAAGCACAGGGGTGTTCATCAGGGTGGTGCAACAGGCTTGAAAACCTCAAGTCGAAGATACATAACCCCTCATTTTAAAGGTTTTTGGCATGAGTTGTTTGAAGGAAACTAGGGTGATAATACTAAGGTGCTATTGGCAACTATTCCCAGCTGGGATGTACCTCAGGGTGGAGAAGATCATGTTGAAAAGTCTTTTTGTTTCACCTTACTTTCAAATTTGAAATACTGTTTTTTTCTTAGGCTGGATGACATGGATTGCTAGCCAAGTTTTTTTGCACATGGCTATTGACACGTGCATTTTGAGGAGAGTGCACTTTGGTTAAAGTGCACTACCAGTGAAGGTTGAGGCAGCCTTTTGTCTTTCTGGTCATGTGTATTGAATTAATTTTTATGTTGGATGATGTGAACACACAAGGAACAAATGAAAACACTGAGCATCCTTTGTGCTCTGTTGGGCTTCTCTCACAAGACTTGACTTTTTGGTAGTGAGAAAAGAGAATGTGTCCAAGTGGGGGAAAAAAATAAAGCTGTGTATAACAGCTCTAAGCTAGGATGAAAAATGCGTAGAATAAGCACCCTTTATTTCCCACAGGTCCTGCAGCAAAGCTGGGAATGATCTGCCATATCTTTCTGAGGAAAAACCATGATTTACTTTTAAGAAATAATTCTAGTGTGTTTAAATTAAAAAACATTTCAACTGAGCTACAAAACAAATCATACATGGGTTACTTTTATCATTTATTTAATGAAAACTGAAGCAAATCTGTGGACAAAGTAAAAGGCTAAGAGCTAGCAGAAATCTGGCAATGAGTCTGGGAGCTCAAAAACCTGGACAGTTGTGTATTTGCTATCATTCACAGACCAAAATAAAATCTTCAGAGTCACCTTCTCAACCCTGTATGTGATACATTTGTCATTCTACTGCATATTGTGTATTCACCTGGCTCAGATTTATGCACATATAAACATTATAATGACAAGGAATTACTGCTGCCACCAATGGATGTGCCTGGCCAGCTGCCAGGGAGTTCACTGATTGCTGGGGAGACGCCAGCATTCATGAAAAATGAGGATTCTTTCAAATCACAAAATTGGTTTTGATTGAGGGGGAATTATGAATAGCTGCAGTGTCTGTGATGGCCAAATAAGTTTACTCTGAAATCGGTGCTCTGATTGTCAAACTGCTGCACAGCTAGTGAGGGGTTTGGGCCTGATTTTCTGGTGTGCAGAGAGCTGCCAACGGGAGCTTGGCTTGCAGAAAGTAATCTGGTCCCCAAGACCCTGCCAGACTGCTCCTCTCTGATGTCCAATGGTCCTTCCTGAAATGGCTCCTGCTGCTAATGAGAAGTGGGAAAAACCTTTGGTCTGGAGAATGTCTAAGAAATAGTATGTATTTCCTTTACTTGGTCCTGACTCCTTCTCCACTTTACCATGTGTGTTCTTGCCTTGGTTTGGCTGCTTTGCTGTGGTTTCATTAGTTTGGTCAGGTTCGCTTTGCCCTCCTGTGGCTGACAGCAGATATTCAAGAGGTCTGTAAGGTGTCTGCTGTGGATAGACAGATCCTTGATATCGGGCTGGAGTTGCCCACAAGCTTGACCCTTCTGCTTGAAGCAACTACTTCAGGATGGAGCTCAGTATTTAGTACTTGGTTTTAAGGGTAAACACGAATGTCTTAACACTGCCTATATTGTTCTGAACATCTCTAACTGGAGTACTTAATAGATTGAATTGGTTTAGAATTTATTTATTCACTTTGAAATGTAACCAAATTCTTAGGAAGAGAGCCCAAATAATTATAACTTCGGACAAAAGAATTCACAATAACAAAAGCTTCCTTGGTAAGAGATGAAGCATTCAAAGTCACTTCTTGAAATATGTATAATTCTACCCCCAAATAATGTTAATATTGTAAACCTGCTGCAGAACTGTTGCATCTTCAGCTCTTCAGATCTGTGTCTACTTTGGACACCTGTCAATGTTGATTCTGTTTTTAGTTTGTTTTCAGTTGCTGATTTGTTTTCAGAAGGTAATAAAATATATAGAGAGGGATAAGACTAGGGAATTGTTTACTGGCTCTCTGGGTTGTTGCCTTCTCAGATGCTGCAGAGCAGAGTTGTATCAGCAGTGTGCAGGATGGCTTGAGCAGATGCGTGCAAACACACCGCCTTGCATGGTCCCCATGCTGGTGGCATGTGGCTTTCTCCATCTGTATCATGCAGGCATGGGGACACCATCTCTGAGTCACTCCAATTAAGCAGCTGGGACTGCACGGTGATGTTTGACTTTATCCTGAGAAACTGGAGGTGTCACGTGTGAGAGCAGGAAACAGCTTCCACATTTATAGCTGCTGCATGTTGGGCTGATTTACTCACTAGAAGTGGAAGGGGTTGTTTTTCATCATCATGTAGGATTTTTAATGTGAAGATAAGAAAAATCACATTTTAATAGTGATGAAGAGAAAATTACTGAAATTCACATTCAACTCAATAGGGCTCAGCAGGTACTTCTTGGCTATGTTTCCAGTTTCAGCATGGTTCAAGGATATTCTGGGGATATTTTGATTTCTAGGTGGGGAAATGAGAGTGCAGCATAAACACACATTAAATAAAGCTTTTTTAAAGATTTTGGATTAGTAAATAACTGATACTTCATTTAAAATAGCTGAAATCTAAGCAGCTTAGGTCAGGTAAAGGTTCTTATTCTCCGGTATGTGTGTAGCTCCCTATAACTCTCTTAACTGTTTGTAAGGTTTATGATGAGGGAAGGGTAAAGGAAAGCAAACTTGATGCTGTATGAATTGTAACACTCCAAAATAAGTATGAGCAACCACCTAAGATAAATTCAATAGGCTAAAGAAAGCCAACTGATAACGCAAGGAAAACCAGTCATTAAAGCAAGTAGTTCTTCCTTTTCCTGCCATGGAAACTCTTCTACCCTGGGGAAGCTGATTTCATTTGATACCACATGCTCCTTCCTCTGGCTATGGTGCTAGCCAAGGGTGACCATGTCCCATGCAGAAGCCTTCCTAAAGTTAGGCGTGGGTGAACCCATTACATGTGTCATATGCTTCATAGTAATAGGGTAAGACTTTTAGTGGATCCTTTTCGCCTATCTCTGGGCATTAATTATTGTTGCAAGCACCTGCTATTGGCTGTGCATCTTCCTGGCTGAATTCCTGAAATATGTTCTTAGAGTTTGTTGAGGATGAATTCTGGGAAGTGTTGGGAATTTCTGTTCCAAGCATACCCCAAATCACATGTTTGATGCATTTTGCTTAAAATACACAGAGTTTGAGAGTAAAATTGTTTTTTCCTGTTCTACTCTAAGTGGAGGTAACCACAACTTCTTACAGATACAACATACTTGTTCTATTGCTAAGGTCCAAAAAAACCCAGGAGTAACTTCTTTCAGAGTGACAGTAACAAAATCTCTCTGATGCTAAAACTGTTCCTTTTTATTTTTTCCATTTTTTATTATTGAAGAGGGTGTTGAGGATTCTGCACCATACGCTTTTGCAGCCAAAAGTCCAGGTGGGGTAACTAGTGCATTCAAAGGATAATGAACCAGTGCCTTGGCTGTGGCAATAATGATTCCACAAGGTTTAACAGAAGATGGGTGCTGTGCATGGGAAGATGCATCCCTGCCTGCAGACATGAAATTTCCAAAGCAGGACTGGGACCTGAATGTGAGTCAGAACTTAATTATGAATGCAGGAGGGGATGTGGGAGTGCAAACTGTGTTTGATATGGTAAAATCTTCGGGCGTGCTATAGTTCTCAGTCTGAAGTTCTGCACCCATTGAAGATTTCCAAAGTTAGAGCTTTGGAGTTACTTTAAGGTGAAATATTTATTTTTGCATTACAAAGGAATTAATGGCCTAGGAAAAGAACAACCTAGGGGAAGCATTCACAAAACACCAGGATTAGGACTGTAAAAAATTGCACAGAAAATTGCTTTCAGGTCCACATTTCAGAGCCAAAGTGGCATGAGTTCTCAGATGTGACAAGCAATCACTGGCTCCTCTTAGACACTACAGGAGCTGCTGACTGCTCAGTGTGTGTTTGAAAATGAGGCCACTGATTTAGGCTTCTGTGTAGGGACTTAATGGCCTGACCTGATGCATCCTCTTCAGAAAGTTTGGACTGGATTCATATCAGCCTTTCAAGTCAGAGTATATAATTTTGTATTTCTTGTGGCCAGTCAGAGACTTAACTCCAGTTTTGCATTTCATATGCTGAGATTGTTTATAGCCCTGGGAGGGAGGGAGGTATTTGAAGCAGTGCTGTTTAGAGGACTGATCGACCTCTTAAAACTGACTGGGTGTTTCTGCTCTTGCAGGCTGAGGGTAGAAAAAGCTGAGTGGATGCTTGATGTGATTTGAGTAGGGCTGACTTAGCAAGATCCTCCCTCTCAGCCTTCCCAGTGAACAGAACTGGAGTCTCAGTGCTGCAGAGGGTCTAGTCCCATCACCTTGTCCAGCTAGAGGTATGTCATTCCTGGCAAGGGTTTGTACAAACTGCTCTTACCAGCATCTGATGACAGTGACTCCTCAGCCTCCTTGAGCAATCTTACTAGTGCTTTATGGTGGCTACCATTAAAGAACATCCCCTCACCCCTGCTGATGTTCACTCTAGCTCTCTTTGCTGACATCTTAAGTTACATCCCTTTGTAGTTTTGGAAAGTCTTCCTCATCTCTGACAGCTAGTTATGTTTTCATTCAATCTTCTCATGTTTGTGCAGGACGGTTGAAAGAATTATGACAAATGCATCATGTCATATTTTCTGTTCCTTTGACACTCTTGGCTCTCTCCCATTGGCCTGTATCCTTGTAAATACAGTATTTCAGCCAAGGCCTAAGGACTGCTGGGTTTGCTGTTATTGTTGCCCTTCCTTGTTTCACACAGGTGCTTATCTTTACTAAGTGTAGGCCACCATATTTTTATTCACTAGATTACAAAGTAAGTTAGATTTTTTAAAACTGTTTGTTCTGCTTTGTCCAGATCACGTTCATCCTAGCTCTGTCTTCAACCTTCCTTAAAGCTTTTGTCATCTGCAGAATTGGTAAGCATGTCCCTTTCCATCATCCAGATTATTTATGAAAGTGTTCAAGTCACCAAGACAGATCATCATGGAAAATATCCTTTCAATTTGACAGTGAACCACTGATACTGCTCTCTGAGGACAGAGTTTCTTCTGCACTCTAGGTCATGTTTCCTTCTGTTTTTTAATGATCACATCTGCAAAGAGCCTTGCTCAAGGCAAAATATGTATCATCACTCCTTTTATATAAAGAAGGGAAGCACAAGACTCTCCTGGACGGTTGTGCAAGTTTTGTCCTCTCCTACTACCTGATCCCATTAAACCAGGGACAAAATTGATGGACAGACCAAGGTGGAAGGAATGGGCACAAGGAATTTTCCTTTCCACATTTATTTTCCTCTGAGTTCTATGGGATTTGGATGACCAAAACTAGGACAGATGAATACATGCTCTTCTGAGTCTGGCTCCTTAGGTGTAATCCTGTAGTGTGCTCTAAGCAGGCTGCCTGTAGACAAACCCCAGGCATGGATGTGTTGGCTGGACATGTTCTTGTGTTGCCCTGCTGGCATTGACCCACTAAACAAGGGCTGGACCTTGGAAGCTCAGCACCATACCAGCAGCTTAAATTGCTTTCAGCCAGGACTGGAAGTGCAGTCAGAAAATGCACGAGCCCTGAAAGCTGCTGTCTCAGCAGGCCAGCATTGACAGAGGTTTAATGAGGGGAATGGGTGGATAGCAACTATAGAGCCATTTCCAGCCCTGCATGGTGAGAGGGGTCTCTGCCTCACCAGCCTGCAGCCTGGTGGACACTGTGAAGGCTGAGGAAGAGGTCTGGACTGGAAAGGAGGCAGGTGATCTGCCCCAGTCCCTCTCCATGGTCACACCAGCATGCAAGGCAGGTGTCCTTTGAGATGGCATGGGCAATGGGAGCAAGACTGGTGGTGTAGAGGGGCTGTGTTTGAGCTTCACTGCTAGGCAGACCCCTGTAAGCAGTTTGGGAACATCTGTGGCCCATCTGCTGTGGAGATGGCCACAATGTCACAGAATATTCTGAGTTGGAAGGGACCCACAAAGATCATCCAGTCCAACTCCTGTCCCTGCACAGGACATCCACAACAATCCCACCATGTGCCTGAGAGCATTGTCCAAATGCTGCTTGAGCTCTGCCAGGCTTGGTGTGCTTCCCTGGGGAGCTGTTCCAGTGCCCAAACACCCTTTGGGGCAAAAACCTTTAACCTGCAAAATAGCTGTGCCAGGACTTTGTGCTGCTGGACATGCAAAAAAATGTTCTTAAAAAAAGACACATGTACTTGGACATACCATGATTTTAAGCCCAAGATCTGTGGAAGGAAAATACAGCCTTTACATGAACACATACTGTCTCCTGTTAAATTTTGCAGGTCCAAAAATATTGCTGTCCTGAGGTGCTGGCAGCCTGAGCTGTCCTGAGGACATAGCACTGAGCTGCCCTTAACTGGGGTGAAACATGGGTTTTCCTAGAGCATTTCCAACCCATGTCCTCTGTCGAATAAGCAACCTTGAAAATCTGTAACAGCAGAGGAAGGGGAAATCCTGTGAACTGAGCCCCACCTTTATGCAGAGAAGAAAATGCGTCTATGCGTCCTTGGATTTTGCCTGTGCTACACAGCATCCCACATAAATTAGTGGTGAATCATAACACAGTGACGAATTCCAGCCCCTTACTACCTCTCTTCCCTTTCTTATCTGCTGGCTGCTGCCTTGCTTTGTGCTAAGCAGGTCACCAGACCATAATAGTTCAGTGGTTCTTGCATAGATGACTTGAAAGCACAGGCTGGGGAAGGCAAAAAAGATAGTGCTACTGAATATTAAAAGCACGGCATAACCCGAGTGCTGTAATAAGAAGATATTTCATACCATAAATGTTAGTCACTGCTAATGGGAAGTATCACGTATAAATAACATTCCCATCTGGTTAAATGTTTTCCACTGAGAGGCAATTCTCAACCGCACACTTTTTCCCGAAGCAGACACTGTCTTCTGCTTTGGCCTGATGCTTTGCCATGCAGCCCATCACTAGTATGTAGTGAGGCATGTTAGGCATTTAGTACCATATTCTTATCTTAATTGGTATTCATAACCCTCTGACTCTTTCATGGGGAGGGGGGGAGAGGGCAGAGCTCTGAATTAAAAGCACCAGCATATGTGAGCCTTACAAAGAAAGTTTATTTCCAATAGTTTCATCTTTTAAGGTATGATATAAGCTAAGCTGGAGAAAATGCTAGTTGTTTCGCCTCCTGAGGCACTTGAGTTGCCTTCGTGTTATCCAAGGGCAGATTTCCAGTTGAATGGAATGCAATAGTGGAACTAGCAATAATAATAATTCTTACTCTTGTATAGTTTCAGTAAGTGGTGCTAAGGACCTGTTCCTTAGTTCCCTCTCCTGTGCTTTCAGGTCGGGTTAGATGGATCTGACATTCACAGCTTGTTAATCACCAGAACCCCAGGTAAAAATAACTGGATACTTAAAGTGCTGTAAGATTTTCTACTGAAACTCAATAGCACCCTGGATGTTTTTCTTAGCTCTTGTCCTGTCTGTGTGTTGTAGTAGTTTCATCATTGCAGCATAAACGTGTCCGTAGCTGCATTGAGATGAAGCAGGAAATGGAGTGTATGTTTGAAGCTGTAACAATGGGTTTTGTTACATTTAGCAATTTCATTCCAACTCTTTTTATTTGGCTTATTTTGAGTGGGTAAATACAGTCCTTGAAAGTGCAGTGTTTCCATACAAAAAGGAGTTGTACTGTAAGGAGCATTATGGACTTCAGTGTATCATACCACTCTTTTTCAGGGAAGGACAAATGACATGTACATCTTGTTTGTTTACTCTAAGGTTCTGCTCCTGTTTTGACATCAGGGACACAGTTGCATTCACTTGATATTTTCACTTGAGTTGCTGTTCTCATAATAAGAAGAAAGATGTGATTTGGAAACTGAATTTCAGCTGGTGGGATTGTTATAGATCAAAAGTTTGTAATGGTGAAGAAGAGGAAGGTAGTCTTTTTCATTACATATTCATTTTGATACTAAAATTTAAAAATTGCATAGTTTGATTTCTGCCATGTGTGTTCAGGGTGTCCCTTAGTAGAACAAAGCCAAGATAAAATAACAAGGCTCTGTGCCCTGTCTTCTGGGGAGGAGCTAAGAAATCTCAATGGCTGTTATAACATTCTTCAATACTAGGTGGTATTACAGGGCTTTGTTTGTCAGGTGATATTCTCATCGTTACAGATGTGATAAGCCCCTGCCAGAATTTGACTGGTATTCAGCTGTCTGGACCCAGCTCAGACTGAGAGGGATGGCTAGTTAAATCCTGTTTGGAGTTCCCACCTGGAAATTCAGGAATATTAAACCATACTACCTGGTGCCTAATAAGCTAATTTTCCTTGCTTGCAAACACAAATCAACTGGCTTAACAAGCAGTACATTATTAAAGGGAATTAAGTTCCCCTAGCTGGTATTGCTTTCTGCCTATGTGATCCCAGACAGCAGATGCTTTTCTTTGGTTTTCCCATAGATGTAGCATTTTTGCTTGCCTGAAACACACAGAGTATCCACAAATGCTGGTCTTCATCTGGTGGGGGATGCTGCCACTTCAGGTGCTCTGCCAATGTGGGCAAAGGCTGCCTGATCATAGCCCTGTGTTGTCTGAGTCAGGGAAGCTCTTGAGTCAGGGAAGTTCATGAGCTCCTGGCCTTTTTTGGGTGTCTACTAGGGACCACTTCCAAATTGCATACCTTCATTTACACTAAGTGTTTGGCTGGAGAGTTGACTCTAAAGCACTGGAAAATACTGCAGGCCTTGTCCCTGCATTGCCCTCTGCATTCCTTACATTGATACTGCATGACATAAATTTGTTCCTGGATATGCAAACTCCACTGTGGTTATACTTGTGTATATTGGAGGGAAAGATTTACACATCAGGCATGTCTTTGAATCACAGAGTGGAATATCACCCATATTAATAGTTCTAGGTTTTAATATTTCTGTGGCAGTTTGCTGAAAACAGACACATCCTCAGAAACACCAATACATGAAAATTCCCCTCTGAGCTGAGGGAAGAGGCTAATTTATTTCAGCTCTACCTTCATGCCTCTTGGCATCATAAGGACCAGCGCTAGCCACGACTGATGTCACGGAGTCCATGGCTAAGAAGCAGAAGAGAAAAATCAGTGTTTTCACAGCCATGTAATGCCCTATTTATTTATGTAATAGAGTGAATGTCATGTAAAGTTTGAAACTGCACTTAGCTTTTCTCGTCTCCCTTGATCTATCTCACAGCTGTGGTAGATGGTTCTCTCAGCTGCTGTTGCTGCCTCTCTAATCTGCACTTTGATTTTGTAGGTATTTCTTATCTGCTGGCTGTGGTCTGTTTGATATGCCCAGCTAGGAAAGGAAAAACAGGCTGTTGAGAACTCGTGTGATAATACTTCCGCCCCAGTATAAAGGAACTTTATGTTCTTTGCAAACTTGCCATATGCATGCAAAACTGCCTGTCTTAAAAAGTTCTTATAAGCACCAAGTTTTTAAATGCCAGTGTTGCCCTAATTAATTTTGTGCTTGATTTTCACTGGGTATGAGCTGATGTTTCTCTGTTAGTATCAGTGGAGTTATATGTGTTGTTGGAGAAATATCAGAGCTGTGTAATGACTTGGTTTTACTAAATCTGCTCATGATGATCAATATTTTATCCTGTATGTCTGTATTGTAAAGACTGACTTTGGATTCCCTAAAGCTCAGGCTCACCCTGGAGACAAAATGTTGGGGTCAGAAGCTGCACTGGATGATGTGGGATCCAAATGACTGAACACAGCCAGTGACTTACCTCACTGTCCAGGCTGCTGCTCCCTGCCCCTGGGTGGTATACAGGCTGCCCTGTGGCTAAACTGGGGTGGGTTACAGAGTGTGCTGTGCCATGGGGAGTCCAAAGTTCCCAGCACCATGATGCTGTTCATCCTGAGCAGCAGTGTTGGCTGTATGACATGGCCCTGGCACTGGAGCCTTGTGTAACAGCATGGGAAACTCATGTGTCATGAGGTGCAGTCTCTGCACCAGCTCTCTGTCTTCAGTGCAGAATCCGTTTTATCTGGACTCATGCTGTTTTTTAGTGTATAAGTTGATTTTATTATGTGTGCAAATTACAATTCTTTTACAGATTACAATTACATAAGCAGCTTAAAATTTGACTTCTTTGGTTTGCTTCTAGCTCCATTTGGGAAGCCAACTACCAATGCCCACTCTGACTATCGTTCTGTCTTCTGACCTGAAAAAGTTTGTGCAAAAGAAAATAAGCTACTTCTGCTTTGACTCCTGCTTCCCTGTGGTCTCAATGACAGAAACCTGCTCCTTCAGTGGCATAAGTCTACGGGTAAGTGTTTTGCTGGAGCTGTGATATATGTAACCAGCTGTTCATCTTCTCTAAGTGGGGAAGAAAATCACCCAAAGGAGCAATGGCTGTCCCTGAGGCAGCAGCTGATGTGGATTTATGAGCCTGTAGCAGACATAATCAACCTATTTAGTTTTCCCAAAGCAGGAAGTGAAGCTCTCCTGTGGGAACACACCTTATGTACCCTTAAGCAAAATACATCTTGCTTCCTGGGTGATTCTACTAGATGGGAGCTGGGTGTTGTGCCACTTCAGCTGCTTATTTACCTGCATGTGGAGCAAGATCTGCTGAGGTTGCTCAGGGTTTTATATCACCTGGCAGGTCTAAACCTTTGGAAATATCTTTCTAATGGATATTTGCCTGCCTGGGGAAAAGACAGTACTCAAAGACAATACTTGTACTTTTTTTATCACTACTTAAGGCTCTAAGCTAGTGCTAGTTTTTCTGAAATAGAGTGCTGCTTCTCCTGAAGAGGTGACCCTCATCAGCAATGACCCATTTCAGCAGTGCTCCCTGTGTAGACAGCAGTGTTCAGGTACAACCAGTGCTGTTGTACCTGGGGGCTGGTTAGAAAGAGAACACGCTAAATCTATGGCAAATAGTGCCCAAGCAAGCTGTGCTGTTTCCTATTCTGGCATTTTCTCCTTTGAATTGCTTGAGGAGCAGGGCAGACTGAGCAACAAGGGCCAGGGGTGAGCCAGGGCTTAGGAAAGCAGTAGACCTTGAGAGGGAAATCTTCTCCCTTACCTCTCACGAGGCTCAGGAACACAGGAACTATTCTGAGAGCAATGCCATCTGCGCCTCTGAGTGTTTGGATGCCTGCTTATCGCTGTGAGTCAAGTGCCTGGTTGCAATCCTCTTGGGGGGAAACCTGTTGTTGTTTCCACTATTTACTCTTTATTGTGGTAGTATCTGAGCCACAGTCATGGTTCAGAGCCCCCTTGTGCAGGGATTGGAATGAAAGGAGACAGTTCCTCAGGGACTGGCTGAAGTTTGGTATTTTGCTCAAGTTTTATAGAAAAAATAATTAGATTCTAAATGAGTGAGAGAGTTGTTGGTATTTATGGCCGATCTGAGCAATATAACTCCTTTCAGCATTTTACTTTAGCCTGTGAGCAATGGAAGGCTGAATCCTGGGAAGGGGAGTTTGTAAACTGAGCTCCTTAAGTGTTGATGCATTCAGGTGGCACTTTTTTTGGTGATGAATTCTGGCATTTTTAGGCTGTAGCTGTGGTTTCAGAAAGTACTGAGGTAAAACACAGGCTTGAGAAGATGTGGAAGTCGTCTGGAAGGAGGGAACTATTTGCTATCTGTTGGAAGATCTAGTAAGTGTGTTTAAGCTTTTGCATGGTGCAGGATAAGGAAGCTAGTGAATGTCTGTGGAAAATTTCATTGTTTTCTGTTAAGTGTGACCTTTTCTTACCCTTTTTTTCCCTATTTTGTTTTGTTACCTGAGTTTGGCTTTGCTTTTTTTTCATTGCTGTTGTTTTGGTTTGGATTTCTTTTTCTGTTTTGTTTATTTGGTTGGTTGATGTTGGGTTGTTTTGGTTTTTGGGGATTTTTTTATCAGAAGAAGCTCCTTGGGAGTCACTGTAGACCTACTTCAAAATGTCTTTGTAAAGCACTGGGAGTTTTTTGCTTGTCTAATTCATACTGGAAGCAGTGTAGTCCACAGGAAGCACCATTAATTTCAAGGAACCAGTTAGCTTTAGTAAGGCTGATCAACTGAGAATATTAGGTGAGAGTCTTTGCAATATTGAAAGTGCCAAGCTACTACCAAATTCTACATTGATTTTTCCAATTGTCATGTTTTTTGACAAGCGTTGTAATTGTTGACTGGAAAAGAAAATGAGTATTCATGTTCCTTCTTTTGCTGCCTCTCTGTTTTAGAGAGAGGAGTAATTCATTATCTCATGGATAGAAAACAAAGTGTTGTTTCTTTCATGACTGCATGACAATGGAGTAACAAAACAGCATCTCAGACCCGCAGTTCTAACCAGAATTCTCGGGAGGAGAGAAGTACTCCATGCAGCTGAGCTGGCATAAGAAATGTCTTATTTATCATGTGCTGGGGGTGACTGAAATCCCCCTATAAGATACTCTATTAGATATGCTTATACACTACCAGAAAAAAATGCAGGCAGTAGAAGAAAAATACCACTGTGAGCACAGCTTGACTACAGTAATCCTTACCTTGTAGGCAGAGCTCCACTTCTCTGGCTGAGAGCCAGCCTTTTCATGATACAGGCATCAGTGTTTGTTTAATGTGTCCCTTATCAAATCCAAAAGCTAATATTTGAGTTAGTCTTCTATGAAGATAAACAGGAACTGTTTGAGTGCGAATTAAGTTATTGTGTATCATACTCCTCAGAGCAGTATCTTGGGTACTTTACCTTGAATCCAAAGAAATTTCTTGCAGATGTGTGTTCAATCTGTGTTCAGGGAAAGTTCTCTTAAAACTAGTTTATGCAGTTAAAGTATTTGGGGTTATATATATATA
>NW_008680382.1:0-27886 GCF_000695815.1 Acanthisitta chloris | reverse complement strand
GGCAGCTACCTGGGCACAGGATTCATCCTGGATTCGTTTTGCCTGCCGCATCCCCCCGGGTTTTGGGTTGGTTTATTTTCTCTCGCTGCCTTTGGGTGTGTCGAGAGGGTTCGGATGGAGGAAGGCAGCGCAGGGGCTGGCAGAGGCGTTTCGGTATTGGGAGCACGTCTCCCATCCCTCTCCCCTCCGCAGCACAGATGCGCAGACACAGCCCCAGTCCTGCCGCTCCTTGGTGCTGCGGCCGATCGGCACCTCGCAGGCGGCCAGGATTTGGGTGTTAGGGAACATCTGTTTTGCTTTGCAAAGCAAAGAGCTATTTGGAGACATGCCTTTGAGTCCTGGGGAGAGAGGAGGGGTGATGCAATCGGATGACATCGACAGGTTTTTTTGTTCTCTATTTGGTATTTGGAGGGGTTTAGGATGTTTGAAAGGAGGAGGAATCCTTTTCTGCTGAGCTTGAATGCCTAGGTAAGGGGTTGTCAGAGTCTCGTCTGTTCCTTAGCACTCATCATCGTGATGTAGGCAATATCTGCTGGAAATGGAAGAGATTTTTTTGTCTCCCAAGGGTGGGGATGGAGATGATGCAGGGCAGCAGATTGGGAGAAGCCCACCCATTCGCAGCCTGGCTTACACTTGCCTTTGAGTCCAGTCTTTCTCTGAGGCTCCAGTTCCATACGAGCAAACACCTTGCCTGCTGAGACCCTGGTACTGCACAGCCTTTGTGGGCTACAGAAAAGCAAACCAGCATTGTCACAGATAGGGCATTCACCTGGCCATGACAGGAGGTGATGTTTCCCTATATAATGCAGACTTGTGCACTGTGAAAAGACACTTGTGTATTTTTTGTGAGCTGCTGATTGCAGTGATGAGGAGCAAAGTAAATCCATGGATAATAGGATAAATGGGATCATCAGGTGCATTTTTTTCCCAAGCTGCTTAAAGTTTTGCTAGTATTTTCTAGTTATTTGTGAGTATTGCTGTTAATTCTTGTTTCTGGAGGAAAACTATCCAGAATGTGTTCTGAAATTGTGGAATACTTACTGTAAGCTGTGAACTGGAGAGGAGCTTTGTGACCTTCCAGAAACATGCTCTTCTTTAGTTCATTTGCTTTTAAATTAAGAGGGAAGCAGGTTATGTATAAGGCTCCTTTCTGAACATTCCCTGGGGGAAGAAGTGAGGTAGAGATCAGAGGAGTCTGTTGCAGATATTATCATAACTCCTGAAGGCCCTTGTCATGCTCCATAGGCAAAGTGGGGAGTCTGTACCCCAAAGAGTCCCTGTCTGCAGGACAGTGCACTGTTCTGCTAGGGCAAAGGAGGTCTTTCCTCCGATGCAGAGGTGTGTGCGTGTGTATTCATGTATCTTACACTGAGTGTAGAGCAGGTCTTGCATGACAGAGCACAGTTCATTATAGATTTGTGCCAGCCATTTTACTTGTGGATGGTGGAAGGAAACTAAGATGTGAATATAAAACAATCTGTTAAAATCAAAGTGAACATACAGAGACTCAAATTGTCTTTATTTAGCATCCTATAGGGGCAGGAATCTTTTTCCTGTGTTACTTCTTTCCAAACCGCTCACATCTGGCAGCAGGTAATCATTTAAACATTTTCCTAAAGCTATGATTCTTGCCTGAACCAATTTTTCAAAATTTGTCATGAAGTTGTTTTTATAAATAGCTGGGAAATGAAGTGAGCTTCTCAGAGGGCAGTACAATAGATTGCATGTAAGTAGGGTAGCCTTCAGTATCGATGACTTACTGAGTCCAATAAATGGAATAATGTGGTGTTAAAGAACGTGTCTTCATCCTCCCTCACAGCATAGTCAGGGCTGATGCACTGTCTGAGTCCAAGGGACTCTGATTTGTAGGTTGGGCTCCTTATACTTATCAAGAAAAAATAGCAGTAGATACTCCACCTCTGATTTCCAAGGAATGAGCTTTTAATTGATTAATTTGACTCTGAAGTCACATGCCATTGAAGTCAGTGGAGGTCTGATACTTGTCTCTGTGTGCAGAGCATCCAGCTTTCCAAGCGGAAGGGTTGTGGGAGGATCCAGTTTCTGGGGTGAAGCTCTACAGCAAGTTGCCTGGTGAGACCAAGCTCCCCAGTCTCATTATATCTCAGTTCAGAACCTCATGGAGAGGGATGGTTTCTCTCCTAGCAATTTATGTACCACTGGATCACTAGGAGGGATGCTTCTGGTGAAGCTGGGTAGGCAGTTGAAACAATAACTAATGTCCCATGTGCAGAAGAGTACACCCTGTGTAAGGGAAACCTAGCAATTTGTCAGGAGTATTGACTTGAGAACTAAACAGGGCAAGTGCAGCAGATGGGTGCTGCCAAAGTTCAAGGTGTTGCTGTGGGAGGAGTACAGGTGAAACCTCCCAAGTACCTAGTTAAACTGGAGTCTCCTGGCACACTCCTACAGAACATGCCTCCTAGCTTGTGTTGTTGGCGTGTGTGTGTTTGGGGTGTTACCTTGCTATGTCTCTGAAGCTGACTCCTCCTCATTCAGACCCAGGTCTCTAATGTTCTTTGAAGTCATTGTTTCTTTTTAAATTAGGAGGATGGGAACCTCTCTTTCCCAAGTTGATCTCTCCCCACCCCATCAACTTGCAAAGTTGTTTAGGTGTGGGAGCAGAGACTATCTGGTGGATCCAGTTCTTTCAGTGGGTTTGAAATTACAGGGCTGTGCCTTTTGTGTTCAGCTTGGTCCTTTTTTCTACTTGAATGTATTTTGAAGAGGCCTGCTTGTCAGTAAAAATACATATGGGGGGCTGCGTACAGAGAAGATATTGTGCAAAAGGTGGTTTGACTGGAGGAATGGTCTTAGTGCCCCGTAACGACTCGCATGGGGAACTGAATTCATTGCCTTTACATTTCAGTTTTTCAGTATCTGGGTTTTATATCTTAAAAACTTCTATCCAAGCTTCTTTGCTTTTTTTCCTGTTAAAAAGAAAGAAGCAGTGATTTTCATCATTCCTGGAACAGTAGATATTGCAACAGCAGAGATGTCTTGTATCTAAAATAGCAACTGTGCCACCGTAGAGCATCATTTTAAGGTCAACCTTCAACCTCAGCCTTGCCTACCAGAGAACATTGGCTGATGGAAATCCCCCAGTTCCCTGTGAATGTGTGCTGAACTGCCTTCTCCTTTTCTCTACTGTGCTTATGGAGAAATAAGCCCAGGTGGGCTTACAAGACAGTGTATCCCCTGAAAAGCTACACTCCGTGTAGTGCAGAAACACCCAAGGTAGTTGTAGATACTGCCCTTGACACACTGAGGACACATCCAGTGCAGGCTGCTGCTGATGGCCAAGAGCAGATTAAGAGGAGGGAGGAGTGCTGATTCTGACCACTGACTTTTGTACTTTTCTCAGTGTTAAACCAATTATTTTATAATTGTTATTCTTTGAGTCATTGGGAGTGGCAATATGGATCTGTGTTCTCTGCTGCCTGTCATGCTGTCTATCAATTCAGGGTGGCTGTGGTGAGGTTTGGCTTTTTTTCTCAGAGAAAGCAAAATTATTCTTGCAGATGGCTAGTGGGATATTTCACCACAGCTGGATAGTCTCTCACTGTGTCATAGCTCGCCCTGGGTGAGGCTGTTTCTCTTTGACTCCCCACATTAATGTCTCTTCCACCCTCTGTGTTTTCCAACCCTGGTCTTGCATCCTGACTACCAAGATGCGCCTGCCAGAAAGGGAGTAGCAAATTAGTCACAGAATCTGGAGGTAAATACTGGAAACACTCTTAAAGCACCCCATCCCTGCTTGATTTTCTGATGTCCCAGTGTATCTTGGCCAGACATAGCATAGGAGTGGAAGCTTTTACTTCTCTGTGAAAAGCCTTGTGTGGCTCGGTAATTTTTTTTGGCCCATTTCATAAGACAACATTGGTCCCTTGCCCTCCAAGCTGGGCAAAGGCTCAGTGCTCAGAACAGTGTGTCAGGAGCTGGGTGGGACAGCAGCAGGTCAGGAGGTTCAGCCCGTGCCTGTCCTGCTGCTGCGCATCTGTCTAAACAGCCCTGCTGCAGGAGGCCCTGTGTTATACAGATGGGTTGTTCTGGGCTGGGCAGGGAAGTCCATCCTGGGAACTTGGACTTTTTTTCCTTTTTTTTTCTCTTCTTTGTCTGCTTGGCTTGAAAAAGTGCTGTAAAAAGAGGTCAACACATGGACTTCATGGTGAAACAGAACTGCTGGAGAGCTGGACACAGAATCTGCCTCCTGCTGCTGCTGATGTCTCTCTTCAATTATTTATGCTCCAAATGGATGAAACAGTTGCGAGTGCGGGGCAGGGGAGAGGTTCAGCCCTCTCAGTGCAAGTAGCTATCTGCAGTTTATGAAAAGGAGAAGTAAGTGTTTCCTGCACAGAGATTTTTGTTGCTAGAATTTCTACGTTCAGCTACTAGGACACAAGTCCAAAATTATGTGGCTGTTGTGTGAGTTGTGCAGGACTATTCCAGGCATGTTAGTCAAATGCCTAAGTCCAACAGATGTTAGGGCCTGATCCTTGCTGATGCTAAGAAGTAGGAACAACCTTCATTTAACCCTGAAGGTTGCTTGTGACACTTGCTCAGCTGCTGGGGCATTGCAAAAGGCAGCTCGCAATTGCAGAGGTGAAAATGTTGCTGCCATCTGAGCAAAGGAGAAACCCAGTCCCTGGGTGCTTTTAGTCTCCAAAGTCAAGGAGTCTCTTAGAACCACTTAGGCTCTCAAAAATGTTACTGGCTTCACACTGATGCAATTCTTCTTTTGATGGTTCTAGCAATAAGTGCAAGGGGGTTGTGTTAGGTCAGTTCCCTGGAAAAGTTGAGGAAAGGCAAGTCTAGAGAGAGAAACAACTGGTGGAGTTCAGTGTCTTCTAAGAGCCTGTATTGTCCACTCTCAGTTTCAGGCTAAGTTGCTGTTCATTAAATACCCAATAAAATGGACATCTTGGAAATGCAAGGGAGAGCCCACCGCGGCCAGCTGACTGGTAGCCATGCCAGGCCCAGCTGGATCCCTCCTGTGTATCTCTAGAGCTTTGCCAAATTAGTTTTAAATGTTCAATCCAAGGGGTTTCCCTAGCAGCTGGGGACACCCTGCTGCCCACAGCAGTGGTTCCTATAACCATGCTGCAGTTACTGCTCATACGTGCTGAAACCAAGCCTGGGGAACTCTGCTCCATCTTTAATACTTCAGGCACTTCTTTCTGAGATACCTCTTGGCTAAGCCAAGAAGGTTCCTCTCCTGTTGTTTCTCTTCCACTTCAAGTGGCCTTTGTTACTTTTTTTCCCTGGATAGCAGAGTATATGGAGGGCACATTCTTTGCTTTACCTGTAGAGATTACTTGCCTGACCCAACACTAACCCTTTGTCCCCTTCTTGCCCAAGACAGAGATTTCCCTGAGACAGTGAAACCACACAGAATAATCCTCTAATACTTGTGAAAGAAACGTGTGGCATCTCCAATACATTGTGTGACTTCAGGTTTTTGTGAAGTGTATGCAAGTTGTTCCACAGCATACTGGAATAATTCCCATATGGGCTGGATTGTGTATGTGTGTATGTCTACAGTGTGGTTAGCCTTGAAGCCCAGGAAAAAATGTTTGTCTGCTGGTACACATTCCTTTTCTCCCAGAGAATTGTCCCTGGAGCTGTGAAGAGGTTTGCAGTCATCTTGTTCCCACAAAAGTGTTCAGGAGCTGGATTTGTGTGTGGTGCATCAGAAGAGCTGGGATCAGGTGCCAGAACATATGCTCCTCATCAGCATCTGTGTGTGTGTGCTGCTGTTCATCCATGACTTGGTATTCCAGAAACACCGTTAAGTACAAACAGTGGAAGGTGGCAACTGAGCATGCCGAGAGGAAGGGTTTGGTTATGCAGTGCTGCCCATAGGGGCTGGGCTGCAGGAAGTGTAACAGATCTGTTGTTCCTGACTTAAGTAAGAGCCCTCGCTGTTTTGAGGTCTGAATGGGGTTATATTCTTCATTCCTTTTCTCTTTCGTGTCTCCAGTGCATGAGTTGGAATCTGTTATGGCCTGCTAGCATTCAGCTCTAGACTGCTGCTCCTTCCCTTGGTTGTCACTCCCAGCCCCTGCCCATTTGCTGGTAATGCCAGCTGGGAGAAGAGTGTTCTGGAAGGATGCAGGGACTGGCTTGCTAATGAGCAAAGCTTGGTCAAATGTTGGCCAAGAGCTGAAGAGGAAGTGAAACCCTGCACAAGCATCTGCAAGGGTGTATGTAATGCCAAGAGGGGGAGGAGAATTGTTTAGTTTCTGACTTTAGTACAACTGTCCGCTCCTGAAGTCAAAAGAAGAAGTTGAGACTGTTGAGCTATACAAGAGGGGCATAGCTATGCTGTGCATGGCAGTGCAGTGCAGGGATGCTCCAGATGGCAGAAACCTCTCTGGGTACAGCTATGCAGCCCTCAGACTGCCCCATGCTGGTGCTGTGCCATGGTAGTCAGGGCTGAGGGAGACTCAGGTGTAGCACTCAGAAGCACAGCGTGCTGGAGGGTCTTGGGCTGAGTTAGGTTTGTGCTAGCTTGGGGCTCTGCAGGGTGTCCGCCAGTGTAAGTCAGAGATGGGAAGCCCTTAATAGAAGATAACTCCAGTTTTCCACTCATCTTTTAAATCTGGGCTGTTTCTCTGCACAGTGGCACTGGCTGACACCTGCAGCAGCTGGTGCCAGGTCACAGTGCTCACCCTGATGTGAGCTGATGGGGAGAGAGAAGCAGCATGTTGGCTGACACATCCTTGTTCTGCACAACCACTCAGTGCCAAGGAGCAGGAGACCTAAGTTTTGTCAGCTCAGCTCTTTGCTCTTCCGGGGAGCTTTGGGAGTGCCCTGTTTGTCTTGAAGTTTGTTATCAAATGTGTCCAGGGTGTGCGTATGGAGCTGGGATGGCCTGTCTCTGCCTGACCCCACCCGAGGCAGTTGGTGCCGTTCCCCCAGAATGACTCCTGGCAGGGAAACTGGGAGCTGGGAGCGCAGGCTGAGCAAATAAACCACAGGATCATGAGTGCTAGCTCCTGGAGACTGGCCATGAGGAGTGAGCCCGTCCCACTGACCTCTGGACGTTCTCAGTGCAGAAGCAAGGAGGGGAAAGAGAGAGATCCACTCAGTTAGCCTGTGGGAAAAGAGTCTCTGAGGGCTTAACGTCTTCCTTGTGCTTTCTGTGAGGCAAAGCCCGTGGCAGTACAGATGTGGTCGGGGCTCCAGTGACTACGTTTCATTTTGCCTTGCAGACCTCTGGTGCTTGAAGCTGTGTAAACACACACATGAGAGAACAGGCCAGGCCTTTTACTGCTTTAGTTTATATTGTAATTATTTTTAAGATCACTTCGCAGGCAAGTCGCTTCACTTTCAGCCTTTTGTAATGTCTCCTGGCTATTTCCTCAGTGTGGGAACTATATTAATCCCGCCTGACGCACTGAGCTCATTCTTGCTGTGATACGTACACACATGTAGTCTCTTTAGATCCTGCAGTCTTGCATCCACTTTTATTTTCAAATAAATTACATACTACATTAATTATATATTCAGGTGAAATATGAGTCACAAAAGCATCTGCCCTACATACATGGTCCCCTTGGCTGTGCTTTCTTTTCACTTTAAAGCTCTCCTGAGTCTCTGCATTGGGTATTAAGTGATGTGAAGTCCTGGAAATGTGGATAAGCAGTATTGGAAGTGCCCATCTGGACCAATAGTAATTTCCCTCTGCCCAAGGCCTGCTGTAAAAAATGTCAGGGAGATTTATGGCTTTTAAGGTCCTATATTCTCAGAGGTTCCTGCTGTGCAGAGGGGCTGGTCCCAGCTGGGATCAGACAATAATGGAAGAAGCATCAGAGCCTTCAGGAGCTGGTATTTGTCCTGTTTTGTAGGCAGTGGGCTGAATCAAGGCACCAGGAGTTAAAATTCAAGTGATGCAGCTGGCCTGCAGCAAAGCTTTGCTGCTGTGATTGCACAGTGCCGAGATAAACAGGAGTGTGTCATCAGGACAGTGAGAGATGCTGTCGATCTCTTTGTCTCCCAGCGGTTATGCTTGCAGTTCTGACTCTTGTGGATGGTTTCTGTGATGCAGCCGGAGCAGTGTGTGGAGTCCTTAGCTGGAGCACGCAGAAGGGAAGCTGCTCGTGTCTCACTCCCGAGATTAATACCTGTGCTGCTCATCTGCTTTCTTTAAAGAGCTCTCCATCCCTTGAAAGGAGCCCTTGGCAGAGCATGTATTTATGAGGGACGTGGATATCAGAGAGGGCAGTTATTTAACAGGACTCGGTGCTTTTACCGAGCAGTTAATCCAGGCACATGCTTGGGAAGCACTCCAGGTTCACTGAGCAGCTGAACACTCTGGATCAGCTCTCGTCTGCTGGCAGCCCTGGGCCTGACACTTCACAGGCTCAGACCAGGCCCATGGAGGTCAATGAGTTAGAGACATGTTTGCTGTGTACACCCCAGTACTGTCACATTGGCCTGTTGGGACCCTGCTAACCATCACTGTGCAGCAGGAGTGTGTCCTCTTGTCTCTTGGATAAGCCTTATCTGCCTTGCCCCACCACATGCTTGGCTCACACCAGAATCACAGCATTGGACTTCACAGTAATTTGAGTAAACCAGAAGTGGCTGGATGGAGCCCAGCGTTCCTCTTCCTCAGTGCCTGCTCTGTTCAGCTTGCCAGTCCCCAGATGGAGAGGCTGCATGCCATCTAGGAGCTGTGGGGTGGCATTATTTGCAGCAGCTCTCATTAACAACAGTGAAAGCCTTTCTGTTTGAGGTGGTAGAGCTGGTCCTCAGCAGCTGCTCAGAGGTTCCAGCCAGTGCCAGGCGTTTTGTTGCCTCGTTTGAATGCCCAGTGTCATCTGAACATCTCCCTGCTCCTCCCGTGGTCGCACTGTCATGGGCAGGTGTCAGGCAATAGCAGAATTGTTCTCTTGGTAAACAAGTGATGGTGTTATTGGAGCTGCCCTTCATGTGGCAGCAGTGCAGTGTGTGCATGGGGTTGCTAATGAGGGATATCATGGGGCTTGTTAGTCTGAAAGCTTAATGAACCATTTTCTGTTTCTTTGCAAAGTGTGTGGATGCTTCTTCCCATGTGCTGTTCCTGTGCTGCCATCTTGCACTTAGGTGTGTTTGGTACTGAAGTGTTGCCCTGCGAGGTTGAGCTCACAGTGCAGATATGGACATTTTGGAGGACTCAGATCCCATCTATTGTGACATTAATGACAATGGACATCCAAGAGCTGTCTGGATGAGACTACTGCTCTTGCTTCCTCAGACACCTCATGTATGCCCAAGGGCTGAGCTAATTTGTGGCTCCAGTGAACACATGTGTATTGGGTACCTACATCTCATCCCTTAGGGATTTAGGGATTTTCCTTTATGACAAATAACTATTTTTCAAAAAATAATTAGGGCATCCACCCACCTCTTGGCTGGCATCCTGCAGTAATAGACCAGCATGTGTTTTCTCCAGCAGAGGAAGCAGGTCTTGCTTTGTGTTTGCTAGGCAATGGTTCGTCTTGCTTTGTGTTTGCTAGGCAATGGCTTATAAATGAGCCTGAAAAGAAAAACTAATATCCCCACTTATGGCAGAATTACATCAGGAAAAAGTCCCATTAAAATTTCTTAACACTGGGCTGTGAATTTGGCTAACACTGTTGATTTGTTTTTGTACAGTGGGATTAGTCTGTTCCAGAGGGATGCGGGTGGAGGGAGCATGTTTTGCGCATAAAACCAGACCTGCTCCATCCTTGCCCTGTCCCTCAGCACTGGAGGTTAGAAATCCTCACGTTGCAGATGTTTCTTTCCTTTCTTACATCCTTGAAACTGAAGATAAGAAGGGAAAGAACTTGGCTTGATGTAGTCTAAGGGTACATGAGGCTACTGTGAACTGCAAGGACAGCCACGTCTCTGGGTTAAGCCAGGTTTTTTTTGGGGATTGGGGTCTCAGAGTTTGCCAAGTCTGGCCAGTATGATGTAATATTTAGCATGTCTGTGACGGGGTGACATGTTTCTGACAGGCCTGCAAGGGACTGTGGGATGAGAGCCCACATAGAGAATAAATCCCAGAAAATAAATCCCAAACGATCACCGTTTGGCCTAGCAAGTCAGAACTCAGGCTGAGAGCCCAAGGAAACCCCTGCTCATTCTGCATGTGACATTGGTTCTGGGCTGCGCTTGGAAATAGTTGTCTTTGGATTCTTAAAGCATATAAAGGTTTGACTTCATGCTGTACTGCTAGTCCCAAGAGCTATTCGTGGGTATCTAATCTGATTTTGCACCCCGTTCTCGTTAAAGGGCTGCGAGTGACAAGTTACTCTCGGCCTGCTGTGGCTGTCACTTGAGCTGACATTGCATGGGGGTGCTGACTCTCCACTAACCTATTGACTGAGCAGAGCATTCCTCCCCCTGCCTCACTCTTCTGTCTTACCTATGCGGCTGTTTCCATTTCCTTTGGGTTGCCTTGTAGGAAAACACAGTCTAGCAAATGCAATTTTTTCCACTTCATTGCTTCCAAGTTCTTTCTAACATTGCATGTTGCTGCCCCTTGTGTGTCCAACAGCCACAGCATTTACAGTCAAATGGCTTTCTGTCTTGTCTAATACCTTCTTTAATCCAGTTCCATTGGGCTGTCTCACAGAAATCCATTATAATCATTTCAAAGGTGACATTTCCATGAACTCTGCTATTACAGTGCCTGCTATGTTAACATCTCCCATCTTATATCTCATGTACTTTACCATTTTTTTATTTTCAGGTGGAGTTCAGAAAGAAACTTATGAAATCAACAATACCATGGGAAAATCCTCCATAATCATCTGTTCTTTCTGACTAGGACTGTATTAATGAATTGCTGTTAACAGTTTTGCTACAGGGCGAGTAGAGATTATATTGATGACTCCGACTGGATAAACTTTACAGTGGAAATCAAGACTGAAATAGCAGCAAGACCAGTGTCACAGTGATGTTATCTGCAAAGAACAGAAGTTATGGAGACCTCAATTTGTTCAGTGATTTGGCTGTGTCCCTGATGCAAGGACATTAGTTATTCAGCTTGGGGCACTAACCTTTTATGATTACTTTCTCCCTCAGTTTTTCAGGGGAGAAATAGTTATCTTAAGGTACAAAGGATTTTAGGAGGAGTGAGGCGATATGGTTTAGAATGCATGTCTGTTAATGACTCTGCAAGCCTTAGGGCTTCAGTCTCTGTCTCCTGCAGTCCAGTTGGATGCTAAGGTTTGTTCCTAAGGCTGTTATTTTTGATGAGGAGAGAGGAAAAATGGCAGTCTTGAATTTGGTAGAAAATACCATCCCTGTGACTTTGTCAGGATACTACTAGTATTCCAGGTCTGTCCTGGTCAAACTGGGTTGCCTGGTCTGGCCGCAGTATTTTATATTGAGTTTTCAGTGGTGAAAACTGGCAAAATGGCAGAGTTGGATTGTAAACTCTGTGCCATTTTTTGGAAGATCATAACAGCAACTCTCATCATCTTGTTCCTAGTACAAAGCTCCATGGGGCCTTGTGGCACACCGACAGGGTTATTGAGTGTTTGCATGGCAACGATGTCTGTGAAGCTCGCTCCTGAGCCACAGCCCTGCAGCTCCCCATTATGCCAGCCCAGAACTGTAGACTGTCCCTGTCCCAAATTAAGTCATCCTGCTTGCAGTGCCACTCAGACTGTCAGTGTATTCTGGATTAAGCAAGGAGCTGACATGTTCCTCTTCTCTGGGTTGGTGGTGTGCAGATGAAAGGTAATAGGCTGAAACACGAGCTTTTCCACAGAGGCATTGTACGATACAGTTATTTTAAAGGCAAATTTTTTAGACAATTTGCAATGATAGGAACCAAGGGTCAGCCTTTAAATACAGATCAAAGTGTCCAAGTTCTTTGAAACTGAGAGGAGCTAGATACCTCCTGCATTTTTATAAATCTGACTCTGGTGAGTAGCCTTGCCACTGCTCTCCCCCCTGCCATCCCTCTCGCTGACCTAAGTTGCTGTGTAGCAAGAGCTCTCTCCATCTCCCATGAGGAAGCTGCTGTGGAATTTGCACACCTGGTGCCAGATTTACAGTTGCCTTTCATGTGCCGTGGTCTACGGATTAGGTCCAGGAAAAGGGTTGGTGAAGGAAAACAACCGTGAAAATACTGCAGGAGGTATGTTCCAGGCTACTCTGAATGGCCCTTTCATCTTTGCCTCAAAAAAATCAGTGAGAGCTGTAGCTCTGTAAAAGGATCATGGCCACGCTCAGGAGTGATAGACCCATCTAACACTTTTGTTTCTTTACTGGAATGGAAACCTTTACAATGCTGCTTCTCTTTTAGGGATCTTGTTTGGTAGAGATGCTCCATTGTGGATTAGTGCTCTTAACTTCATCCCACCTTGTTTCTTTTGAAAATGTTCCTCTTTATCCTCCTTCAAACTCTTTCTTAAACCCCTCCTGTGTCTACTTGGCAGGACCTGGCTAGTGGGTAGTCGCTGTTTATCACACTGGCTGCGTTTTCTGACCGCTCTTTGTGCCTGGTAGTTATCTTGTACACTTCTGAGTGCAAACCTTTTGTGTCTGGGATTGTGGCTCAGCATCCTGACATAGGGATGCACTCCCTGGGAACATGTAGCTGATTGCAGTCCACTCTCTGGATGACAAATCCAGGGCTGAAGAGCTAGGCAGTGCTTTGCCCTGAGGCTGGTTGCTTCTGTGTCCCATGTGCTTGTCTCTGCTTCACTCAGACTCATCACAGCCTGGAAAACTCACACAGACTTTGCTCTCGTAGATCTCTTCTTACATTTTACAGTGTTGATAACTGAGGCCATTCTTGCCTGGTTGAACTTCCCCTGGGCTCTGCTCTTTCTGGTTGTGCCAATGACAGCAAGGGTGGTAGGGCAAAGAATTTGAGAGAAGTGCAATGAAGCAGCTGTTTGCTGTATTGAGAACATTTGTATTGAGTGGGGTCCCTGCAGTTTGGAGTGGGTGCTTTCACCTTTAAAGTCCAACTCTAAAGCTCTTGCATAAACAGTGAAATAGGATCTGCTCCCAGGGGAACAGTTTATATAGTTAAATCTATTACTGGAAAAGGAAAACAAAACCTTCATCTCTGACTTCACCAGGGCACCAATGTCCTTATGTCTGTGGAATTCCTTTGCATAGAGAAATCCTGGTTTGCTCGAGAAGAGAGTTTTTCCTTGAATTAGGTTACTTTATGTTGCTCCTAGTATACTAATGTTTTCACAGCATCTCTTCCATATGCTCAGGTCTTGCTGCCCAGAATATTGAACAGTCTCTCAGCAGATCTTTCCAGCCTATAGTTTTGGAAAACACAGGGTGTACTTTTGTATGTTTACCTGTATCTTATTTGTGATTTCCTCAAATACAGTCCAGTCTGATTCTTATTAAGCTGCCCTGAGTGAAGCCTTTGCTTCCACTCTGAATGGATTTTAGGTGCATATTGAGCAATTTAAAAATAGAAACAAACCAACAAAACCAAACCCATAAAAACCCCAATGTACAGGAGGACTCTGTGGGAACATTAGTGCATGTCTGCTCTAGCTTGCAGGATTATTCATGTGCAGTTGTTTGAAGACAAAATGTCTGTCCATTCATGTACATAGGGAGCAGTTGAGTATTGGGAAAGTGTGAAGCTTATAGCAAGCATGAGTTTTCTACAAACAATACTGGTGGCTGTTTTGAGGTCAGAGAACATGGCTCAGAGCTCTCCAGGGTGTCTGGGTGAAGAGCACAACCTTTCCTCAATGCCTTCCAGCCCTGGATCCTCGAGGGCTTAGAAGGAATCACTAGCCCAACCAGAGCAGGTGTGGGTGTTTGTGGTGAAGTTCTCCTCTCTGCTATTTTAGAGGTGACAGAACTGAAGCCCAGGATATAATAGCTCTGTCTAGAGGCATTTCTGTCTGGAGGCCATGATTTTTAGGGATACACAGCACATTTTGATGAAGGAGTGGCTCTACTCCTCTCTGAGTCAATCACACCACAACTAAAGCTTCCCAGAGGTGCTTGAACCTCAGGATTCCTCTTAGCCCAAATGTTCAACTTCAGACCTGTTCCTTCCACATAGTGGCTGGTGTTTCTCAGGGTGTGAGCCATGCCCTGCTCCACTCATCGCAGCTGGAGCTCTGTCATTGGGAATTTGCAGGCACTGCTGTGTGGGAGGCCTGTGGCTCCTCATCTCCCAACAAGGCAGCCTGTCTCTTGGACAGTTGCTTTCCCACCAGGTCCTCACTGTGTTGATGACTTCTGCTGGCATCTTAACGAGTTACAGGTGTGAAGCCAGAACTGGCAGAAAGAAGCTGGTGGAAATGCAGCCAGGTGGGAACAGCCTGCTGCTTCCTCTGCTGAAACCTGTTTGTCCTGTGATGTATTTATTCCTAGTCTGTGCTGAAGAGGAACCACCTCTACAGCCCAGGCCCATGTCTCATGCCAGGGGTTGAGAGAGGTTCGTTTTTCTAGTGCCCACTGCTTCTAGAAGTACTGAAGCCCACAAAAAAGAAAACTCTTGCGTTCATTGTGGTTTTGGCTGGTCATTGTCCAAGGCTGGCCTCTGGAAAGAGGGTGAGGAGCAAAGTGCTCTCTAGGAGAAGCAGTCATGCTGGACTTGTGTTCAAGTCTGGGGTTGTCATGTGATCCAAAGAAACTGGCATAGGATTGGCAGTGCACACAGTCCTGAGTTCCAGTCTACCATCTGCTCGAAGGAAGTTCTATGGGATCCATAGCTGCACTCAAACATGCTCTGCCCCTTCCTTCTCTATCAACTGCATTTGCAATAGTTTCCATCTCCCTACAGTATCGTGCCCAGCTTTGCTTTGGGCAGTCACTGCTGTGGCACCAGTGAAGCAAAGGCCATGTGCATGGGCTGCACTTGCACTGGGTCCAAACAGCATATGGATCTCAGCTGCTGGATTTGCTGACAAAATTGCCCCATCCAATGGCTGCCATTGCAGTGAGACTTGGAATGTTGGAACAGACCTGCAAAACCTTAGTGCCTTCCTGTGTTGAGCAAAATCTGGCATGGAGGGGAACAAACCCCATGACTGTGTAGGAGGGAACTGTGTAGCAGTGATGTCTTTGCCGTTACTGCTTGAGGCACTGTTGGGTACTGTGGTCAGGTTAGAGCTTTCAAGAATGAGACACTGATTCATCTGTGGTCAATGCGTTTTTAAAATAATGCCACTAAACTATCAGTCTGGTTTCTCCTGGCCAAGTGTGGCCACTGCAAGGCTCTTTTCCTTAGGACTTCCCCATCACCAGGCTTTGCTGGTGATCTGAGTTTTCATTTTCCTTGCTCAGACTGGTTCTTTAGGCATTTGTACTGCTTGATCCAGGTGGGGCAATCCTGCTGTTGCCTTGGCCACTTGTACAGTGGAGAATGGGGCGGTGCTGTAGAAACCACATGGTTGTGGTGCTGGTGCTCAATGCTGCATTGCCAGTACAAACAATTTCCAGCACTTTATGTGGGGGGAGAAGGAGTTGGGTTGCTGCAGTTGAAGGCCAGCAGTCAGAGCTGGGCATGAGGTGGGGCGGTGTGCCTGAACTGGTCTGACAGCACCAAGCTGCAATTTCGTCCCACTGCTCTGCTTGGGTTTGAGTTGGAGAGCTGGGGGTTGAGTGTACTGCCATGCAGCTTGTGCCATACCTTGCTGTTAACTCTGCCAAGTTTGTTCTTGCAGGGGAGGGAAGGAGGCTGGAGGGTTCAGATGGCAGTGGACTGGGAGGCAGAGATAAATGAAGTGTTGAACTCTTAATGGGAAACACGCCCTGTTGGTTTGGGTTTCCCTCCCCACCCATCCCACTCTTTTTAATCTGTGGCACAGTCTTGAGGGCCGTTTGAGAAAGGAAGTGATTTCAGACTGGAGGTGACCTCATCCGTCTCCAGCTCTGAGGTTGGAGCAGTGTTTGGAGCCACAGCCAGAGCTTATGCTGCTCTTTGAACGATGCAGGGCAGGGGCTGAGGCTCCAGGAGGGCCCTGTGCCTCCTGCTCAGCTGAGTGCTCTGGGCATGTACAGGGTGGGATCTCATCCCGAGGCCTCCAGCAGTCTGCCAGCCCCGAGTGGAGTGTGGGCATTGATAAGATGCAGCTCCAGCCCTGTGAGATCCTGTCGTCTGCCCCAGTTACCAGGCTTTAAGGCTGCTTGTGATGTCTGAGCTGCTGTGCTGTTCTCTGCAATGGTTATGACCTCTGCAGGGAGCAGGCAGGGGGTGTGATATGGTCCCTTTTGTACTGGTGGAGGGAGCAGCTCTGTTGAGGAACAGCACCAGTGTTGGGAACTAGCCCTGCATGTCTGCTTGAGGAAAGGGATCTACCTGGGTGCTGTACCTGAGTGCTGGGCTCCAATACGGTGCTCCCTAGTCACACTACTGCAGGGGTACCCCACTGTCAGGCAGTACAGCTGTGCAAGTGGGTGGAAAGTGGGTGATGTCTGAGGGTTTTTTTATCTTTCTATTATCATCTTTCTACATGATAGAGTGGGGGGAAGTAGGAAGGAGAAGCTGAAAAAGCAGGAGTCAAGAAACCACAGCTGTGCAAGAGACCTGTCTGGATATGTCACATATTGAAGCAGTTTCCTGATGAAAAGTCCAAGTCTGTCCTGCAGGGTGCTGAGCCATGCCAGGCTGGAAAATGTGCTCAGTGTGATTATGTGTTGGTGTGGAAAGATGCTGAAGATGTATGCATGGATGGAAGAGTCCCTGCTGGGTTCTTTGTATCTGAGGGCCCTGTGAATCCATGGAAAAGGGGATCAGAGCCCTCCCAGAGACTTTGATTTTTGGTAGCCAAGATGGCAGTGAGAGATCTGGGAGATCTCAGGATCTGGAACATGGGGTGGAAGCCAGCTGGGGTGTCAGGTCCAGGTAGTGACAAGGAGCTCAGGAGACCACAGGCAGATGCTGCTTGCAGAAACTAGCAGAGAATTCTCACTCCTGACATGGCCCTTTTTCCTCCTGCCTTGCTATCTGCTACCTTGAGGTGGCCAAGATTTTCTCTTGCACAGTTGGAGCCTGGACTCTGTTGGTATCCAGCAAGCCCTGCTGGAGCTGGTCTGCCAGGCACAACTCCGGACTTTGGTAAATGTCCATGTTTTCCAGGGAAGGACAGCTTCCAAGCGCCGTCTTGCAAACCATGTGGGGGAGTCCAGCTACTTCCCCTTAAGCCGACTTGTCTCCTGGCTCCAGCTCAAGTTGAAGAGTTGGTGGGCTATGGCTGGGAAGATAAAAGCAGTCTTTTCTCATGTCCCTGCAGCTGTGTGGCTGCAGAGGAAACTCCCTGTAGCGGGGTCGGCAGTATAGGAGGGGGATAAGTTCGCTGCAAGAATGTGCTTTTCTCTTGGCCTCATCCCAGGTTGTATCAAGACTCTTGCTTGGAGATAAATTCTCCGTCCCACCACTGCTAAATAGGGAGAGTTTAACCATTAGTGAGATCTAGCAAGAGACTTCTTTCAGTCCCCCTGCCCCTCTTCCCTGTTGCACTGGGAGCAGGGACTGGAAATGGTTCCTGTTGTGACTGTCATGGTGAGGACAAGAGTTTGCAGTCCATTTTTCTCCTTCCTGCCTGAGAATTGCCTCCATGCCTGTATGTGATGAAATAATCTGAAACTGCATGGACAAGCAGGGATTTTCTACAAAAATGTCCCTTTTCCCCCCTCTGCTCAGCATCCCATGGCTGTGCCCACAACACTGGAGTGCAGTGGCTAGTGACTGGGGCTGGCTGGGTGACAGAAGAGCTCTGCCATGTCTTTGACAAAGGGTTTGGGTCAGTGGAGCCCCAAGGGAGGCTTGTGCTGCTGTCAGTGGTGAAGGACACGTGGTGCCAGAGCTCACTGTTGGCAAGGTTCAGGACCTTGGCAGTCTCCTGCATCTGCAGCCTCCTGCATGTGAGCCCCAGCAGCATCCCAGAAAGGGGCTATTATCCCCGATCCCTGCCTGTTGCCGGAGTCAGGAGGGCACAATAAAGATGTGTGCCGGCGACAGCCTGGAATGGGCTAGTGTGTCAGCAACAAATGAGGCTTTGTCCCAGTCGCTGCCTTCAGGGGGAGGTTTGTCAGCTCTGGAGCTGGGATGCTAATGCGTCGCTCAGTGCCCAGCCCTGCTGCGCTACTCAGGGCCTCCCCCTGATTCAGGGTGAACCGGCAGCCTGGTGGCAGTGTCACTGCTATTTCCGTCGCTGTGGGAGGTCTTTGCAGCAGGCCTTGCTTGCCTGAGCACGGCTTTGCCTGGTGGGCTGGGTAGCTGCAGGAGGCAGGACTCTCCTGGCCTCTCAGGTTCAGCAACCCTGTGCTTTGTGCCCTGTGTGACCTGAAGCTGTGTGTGCAGGTGGTGCATATTGTCTGCTATGCATGAAGTCCTCAGGAGTGGCCTTAGGGTGACTGGGACAGGGCTGTAATGGAGCAGGATGGTAATGTCACTCTATCTGGAGCTTTGAGGAGAAGTGTCTCTTGGGAAGAGTTCAGCAGAGTAGGGCTGAGTGCGACAGCTTGACAGTATGTGACAGCAAAGGAAAGGCAGACTGGAGAAGTGAGGGAAGCTCCTATGCTCTGGCTGTTACACTAGATACATGCATTACAGGAGGATATGCTTTAGAGAAAGCTCTTTTCCAGCTATTGAGAATGGACCTGAGGTCTGGCTGCTCTCCTGTCTCTGGTTGTGGCATTGGTGCTGTGTGGGTGTGGAGCTGAGCATGGTGGTGCCTGCCAGGTGATCCAGAACTGTCCTTTCCAGAGAGGTGTGTTTGAGGGTAGGATAGTCAAAACCACAGACTGGCAGAGAAGCTGGTGATAGGATTGGGACAATAGGACAAGGTCATGTTGGGAAGGATCCCCTCCATGAAGTTGTGTAGGATGCTCTAGGATTTTGGTTTTGTGACAGTTTTGTCCAGCTACCAGCCTCAGTGTGTTAGTGCTGCTGTATTTTGTTCATAGTATGTCCTGATATTCCATACTTTCTCACTTAAGAGCACTGTTTCCCAGTAACACTCAGTTCTACTCTCTCCGAGCAACTTATCTGCTCTCTGCCATAGTTGGAGTCCACCACAGGCACCAGTTCTTCCAACAAGAGGAATCACTGAGGGGAATTGCAGGGCGCAGGAGCAGACTGAGAGGAGCATAATGTTTCTTCTGGCTCCAAAAAAATGTGTGTGCTTAGAGAGGAAGCAGCAACCACAGGAAGAGGATAGTTGCTGAACACAAATTGCCAAGTATTAAGCAATTTGTTTTATAGCATGAAATCTCCTGTTGAGCAAGGGAACTGTTTTCCCTCCCAAGGCAGGTGTGACCGGTAAAACAAGGTGGCAAAGTCCTGCCACAATTCAGCTGCCACACAGGGCCAATACTTCCCTAACTCTCCCCACACAGTGTGTTCCCAGTTTTTACAACATTCCTCCTCCTGCTACTGTTTTTAAAAGCTGCCTATGCTCTCCCATGGTGCACAATGCTGTTTTCATCTCCACTTTCTGCTCTGTGCTTTTTTGCTGTCTAGGGCTGCACAGGTACCACTGGCACATCTCACTCTTTTTTGGGGCAGGTGGGTACATGGTTGGCCCAAGCAGTATCTATGTAAAAATGAACGCATGAAAAAGGTGCCTAGTGCAGGACCCTGATGCAGAAAGAAGAGGGTCTGGTAGTTTTTAATTTTGGGATACTGGCTTCTCACTGGCAGATTCCTTTTGGCTTTGTAGAGGGGAAGACCAAGAGCTGTGAGAACCTCTGCTGTGGTGCCATGCGGAGCAGTAAGTTGGTGCAGTTTTGCTGTCTGCTGGGAACAAGTCCTCTGTGCCCGCAGGGAAGTGGCTTGTGGGTGGAAGTGTGATGGAGCTTGGCCACAAAACCAAAGTGAGCAGGACTGCTGTGCCTTCCGGGTTTGCACTTTGTGCAGAAGGGAGGTGAATTCAGACTCTGTCCCAACCAGTTGGCTGTTCAGTCCCTATGTGCTCAGGATCTGTAGCTGCTCCTGTAGGCCAGCGCATAAATGGAAACAGATGGCATCATCTCAGCGGTTGGTAGGAACCTCTCACTGCAGCAAAACTGCTAATGAAGTTTGGGGCTGGACTGAAGCAGCTCAGGCTGCTGTGCTGGTGGGGTGTGCTGGCACTCAGCTCTGTGTTGGGGTGCCTGTTATCACCCCCTTGTTGCAAGAGCACTGCGATTGCTGAGCCAACCTCTTGGCCTGTCAAGCTGTGGTGTGTCCTGTAGCAGCCTCAGACAGGGTGTTCATCTGGGTACCACAGAGCCATCAGGACCTGTCGAAGTCCATCAGTCTTGGTAAATCATCTGTGTGGTCATCCTTACTGTGAGTTTCAGACCTTGCAATTCACACCCGCATTATGGAAGGGCATGGGGAGCTCTCTGGTATCTGACACAATCTCTACTCAGACTGAGCCAGATACTTATTCATCCAAGGTCTTCTGTTCTGTTTCACTACAAACTCAGACTAACTAGTCTCATTTTTTATTCCACACTGGTCAGCATCTCTCTGATAAGAAGCAGCAACACTCAGCAGTTACTGACTATTACTCTTAAGCTTGGAAGAAACTCTGTTTAAATTCTCTTTGACAGCACAGTTTGATTTAGATGTTCAGTGACTTGAAGTTTTCTCCCATCATCACAGCATTTAATAAAATGTGAATCTCCAGCCACGCTGCAGGGCACAGAGAAGTGGTGAGTTGTGCAGCAAAGGTGTAACCAGGCTGGAGCAAGTAGGTGGGATAGAAGGGGTGAGAAAGGTATTGGAGAGCATCTCTTGATTCCCTTTTTGATTATTCTGATGGCATCCCCTCCAGGCACAGCCTTGGCGTCTGTGCTGGCCGGGTACAAAGAGCTGGTGTGAATGCTGGATGGCTGCACAGCTGCAGGGAAGTGGGGAACAATCCTGGTCCCCAGCTGCCTTGCAGCCCTTATCTTTTCTTCTTCATTCATGCAGCAAACTGCCAGGCTCTGTATCTGCCTGGCTGGTCCCACAGCTATGTCCGTTGCCCACGACACAGCTGTGCTGGACCTCTTCAGGCAGCCAGGGCTGTGATGCCCTTTGGGAGCACCACATCACACTTGCCACTGTGCAGCGGCAGCACCGATCCAGCACAGTCACTGCTGTGAGGTGTGAGCCAGGCTCTGGGGAGCCTGGCCAGGCGGCAAATGATGGAAGAGGCACCAACTGCTCAATGACTGCAGTGTCTCAGGTCTTGTGGCCTGCAAGCCTGGCACAGCTGGGTAACTACTCCATTTGGCTCTTGGTTGGCAGCCAGCAATGGGCTGGCATGGATCAGAGGGAACAAAGTCATCTGCAAACTCCTGAAATCTTCCAAAAGGCTTTTCAAAGCCCCTTCCATGAGGCAGACAGCAGTTTGTTTTTTGCAGCCGGGTGCAGAGTAGAAGCTACCTAACCCAGGCAGCAATGTGGAGCCTTGATGGGTTTGCATTAGAGGGCTGTGTCCAGGACATTGCCCATGGACAACACAGTGTGCTACAGGGTACAAGGGATTAGAATTAACAAGATTGTCTTCGAAAACCTCAGTCTGTACATCACCTGTGAGGGGGGATCTGTGGGGGAGTCAGGAATCCCAGCAGGATAACTACTGTCCTCTGTCAGGTGGAGCTGATGTGTCTGTGCATCTCTGCAGGTCCTGGGGATGCTTGTGCAACCCTCAGGGCTTCAGGTACCAGTAGTGCTTCCCAGAAAGCCACTGCTTAGTGGTGGGGAAAACAAACATCTCATATGCTCAGTGAAGATCTCTGTGGATACTTCATCTGAGCACACACCCCTTCCCTTCTCTCGGAGCTCTGAGAGACAGCTCAGTGTTGATTTACCCCAATTTCATCATTGCTCCATCTCTTCCTCAGGTTTCCTGCAGGAGGGTGTTATGATCTTTTTCTGAGAGCATCTCACACCATGGCTGAGAATCAGGTACGCTTCTTTAGGCTGTGCCCGAAAGGAGTGTGTTGCACCACTGCTCATAAACGGAGGTGTGCTGCAATCCCAGCCCAGCTGATTGCTTATGCCTCCTGATGAGCTAATTGCTTCCAATTGCCAACAACATCATACTCATAGAATTCATGCTGTGATTTGTGTGTCACTCGGGGAGAAGGAGCAGGGTGCAGGTGTGGGAGGGAAAGCCACATTTGCCAGACTGAAAAGGACGAATGCTGCTGCATTGAAGCTCTCAAATCATTTTGCACTTCATTCTGCTGCTTATACTGAACCAAGAGCAACATCCAGGGGAGGAAGGGAGCAGAATTTCCCTCTGACTAATGCTGCTGGATTGTGCTGTGCTGTGGGGGAACTGCCAGCCAGAGAAACCATCAGGAGGGGAAAGGAAATGGAATGGGAATCTAATTACCCATCTGCAAAGGCAGACGCTAGTCTCGACGCAGGGCCCAGCCCTGGGCAGACTGATGTCGGCAGTGACGTTTGCACAGAATGATTGTGTGGTGGGGCTGGGAAACAAGCTCCCAGGGGTCTCCTCTGGGATGGCAGATGGCACATCATGGGGAGCCATGTGAGACTGGGAGCCACACAGCTGCTTTCGCCGGGAACACTGTCCCATGCTAGGCTCCGAGGGGCAGCACTTTGCAGCCGAGTACAGCCCTGTTGTGGGGAGATGGAGCATGGGCAGAGCTGTGCAGGTGCAAAGGGAGGAGGGTAAGTGTCTGGCACCCTCTCAGTAGGTTCATCATGGTCAGGTGGGCTGGTGCTGCAAGGCCAAGGGTGAGGGAAGGAATGTGGAGATCCCCGTGTGCCTCTGCCATCTCAACGATGGTGCGCAAGGACTGTGCTTCATGTTACTGAATGTGGCTGCACAGGGGCAGCTGTGACAGCAGGGAGGGTGGGAGGCTGAAGACTGGGGGCTTGATGCAGATCTGCAGGAGACCCCCTGGGAAGGAGAAGGTGCCTCTACCTCCTTGTCTGCAGAGCTTTTCAGGGTTATTGCTCAGACAGGCTGAGGCTGCTTTTCCTCTCCTTGGGAGCCTCCCAGGGCTGAAGGTTGCTGTCTTTTTCCCCTTAACTAATGGAATTAAAAATTATTTGGTGAGCAAAGAGTGGGCTTATTCTCCCCTCTTATGGGCTTCAGCTACTCCTAAAGTTATGTTAATTGTAGCTGGGAGACCCAGATAGAGGCTGGGAGCTGTCCCAAGACAGTTGGCTTTCATTCTCCCGATATCATTTTCAGGAGCCTACTGGGAGGACAGAGGGTTAAGACCTCCTTGCAGACTTGGGAGTATCTGTGAGATGGGTGAACTGGGGATGCACCAGGAGTATTCCTGCTTGCAAGAAGCATTCCTTTTCCGATTTTATTTGTCCACTGCCTTGCTCTCCATGGTCTGTGCTCAGTGCGCTGTTTGCAGGTGTGGTGCCCTAGCCTGGACTCCCTGGCGATGCCCTTGGATTAGCTCCCGCTGGACCAGGTGTGGTCTCACGATGCTCAGAGGCCCCGATGTCCTCTCCAGTTCAGGATTCAGCCTCTTTGGTAGACAGGCCTGATCCTGCATCCCTTACTCACGTGAGCAGTCGTCTCTATTTCAAAGGGACTACTCGGTGAGTAAGGATCGCAGGATTGGGACCACTACCTGTAACTTAAAGTGGACCTTCTGTAGGATCCTGTCCCCAGCCTTTTCCTGCTCATGTATGTTAACACACATCAAGAGTTTCCAAAACTGCTGATGCTCTTGTCATTTGGATGGAGACCCTGAGAGCTGGAAGCAGCAGCGCCCTTCTATTTCAGAGGATAAATTACCATTATTTTTCACTCTCTCCCATCAAACAGCTCTCAGTTCAGCCAGCTTCTGTACTGTTTGTCTCCCAAGCATCGCTGTCCCTGGCTTCCTGGGGCTGGCAGGGCCCTGCTCTGCCTCTCTCTGGTTTTCCCAGCTGTAACTGAGATGAAAGGCTGGGAATCTATTTAAGCCTGATTTGTGCTGCAGAGATGGAGGATGAAGCAGAGGGAGACATAGGCAGCAGTAGTGCTGAGACTGCCTCAGACCTTCCTGCACCACCTGGTTTCTCCTTCTGTCTGAACAGGCTAAATTTGGAAACCTCTGCCCTGTGCTAAGGTTTCGAATGCGTTTGCAATCAGAGTGCCACAAGGGCGGCAGGTTTGACCTGCACGTTGGTTCCTGTCCGTCCCTGGGCGCTCGCCGCTCAGCCGGGGCCGTTCGCGGCTCTGCCCCTCCCTCGCGTGGTCCGTGCGGGAACCGCAGCGCCGCGGCGGACCGAGGGCGGCTACCGAGCGGCTGGTGGAAGACATGCAGCCAGCTCCACGTCTATCCGATTTGTTGCATCGCGCAGATCATCCTAAATGAGAGCTGGGTGTGAGAAGCGCGGTGAACTCGCTTCCGAGCGAGTCACGAGTTGAAACAAGCAGGTGGCAATTTATGCTCGTCAGTCCTTTTTCAGGACTGGAAGTGGAGGCATGGCATGAGTCACACAGTGCTTCTTGGGAAGCACGAGGCACTTCAAGTGGAAACAGGGAGCACAAATACCTTTGAGATGGAATTTGATAGATTTCTGGAGAGATTATGTGACAAAGCAGCAGTGGTCCTTGAGCGGAAATTAAAGCTTGACCTGTGGGGTAGGTAAAAGAAAAGACAAGAGATCTGGTTGCTGTGTGGATTGTGCTTGCGGCATTGAATGTACAGGAGATTAATCCCGTGCTTTGGGATTTCTGCATTTCTGGTCTGGTATCTTGCCTTTCCCTGAGCATCAAAGCATGAAGCCTGGCTAAAGTGTCAGGGCTCTGATGCTCCTAGCAACCACTTACATGGAATCTTGCTTGCAAGTTTAAGGTTAAATTAGTCATCAGAATTTAGATCAGCAAGGCATTTTCCCTTGGATCAGGTCAGCAGGAGCCTCAGGGTGAGTGTGCAGCTCTGCTGGTGACGGAGCAGCAGAGTTCAGACCTTGCAATACCCATGAGATTCATCTGTCTGAAGTCAGCACTGACTTTCCATGTAGTGGGAGAGGAGGCAACAGGAAAAGAAGGTAGGACCTGAGCCCTGGAGGTTTCCAGCTATGTTCCTGCAGGTTCCTCTACCTCCATTGCCCTGGTTGAAGCCAGGAATGGTTTTACTGCCTGCTGCTGCTCCCATTCGACTTGAGCAAACAGCTCTGCTGGAACTGCCCTTCCCGTTGTCCTAGAAAACAGCCAGGAAGAAAATTTCCCTTCTGTGGGGAATTCTGAAAATAGCTTTGTTTACTTGAAAGGAAAAAACATAAATGTTGTTATTATGTGACGGGGCTGACCCTGCCAAGCCGTGGATATGCAGTTTCACCAGTCTTCTGTGCAGGCAAGGCTGGCTGGGTGCACCCCTGATGGGAGCCTGTTGCCTGGTTCTGTGCTCTCAAGAGAGTCTGTTTGGATCAGGCTGAAGATTTTTCCTTCCTTGACACGCTCCTGGTTGTTAACCAAGAATGGAGCCTGAGCACAGCAGGCCCTAGGCCATAGCACTTCTGCCGGAAAGCAGCTCTCCTGTGTGTGAGGGATCTCTTCTCTGCTGTCACGATTTGACAAAGAAGAGCTGCTCTGTGAGGTGGGATGGGCTTGGTGTACCCTAAGCTTGTGTTGCCCTTGCTGAGTGTTTGGCAGGTTGGGGCTGGGCAGACTTCTGCACACAGTCAGAAACCTGGATTCTGCAGCCAGCTTCACTTGGGTGCTGCTAGCACTTGCTTGCAGAGGAGGTTAGAGGTGCCAGTGGAAGAAAACACTTCGGTTTTGCTCTAGATCTTGAAAGGGCAAAGATTTTCTCTGCTGAGCTCTGCTGCACACTGCATGTGAGATGTCCTGTGTGCCATTTTTGCTCTCAGGGATATCGTACATCAGATTTCACGTTGACAGAGCAGGTCAGTGTTTACACTGGGTGTTTCTAGGGGCTGCATGGAAATAGAGAAGTGTGATCTGAAAGGATAGGGGCAAAACAAGATTGGTTTGTCTGGTTCTGGCAAGTTTGCACACAGACCCGCCTGAGCCAACAGCTCTGGGTGTGCCATGCAGCACATCTGAGGGACACAAGTCCTCTCTTTGGCCTGTAATTTATGGTTTGGTGCCTCTGAATAGGCAAGATGAGCATCTCTAGGAGGGACACAAGAGGCTGAGTATGGGACCAGTCAATCCTCCTTCAGCTCTTTGGGAGATATAGCATTGGCCACTCAGCCTTAAGATGCTCTCTGTAGCCAAGACCTACTCTTCTGGGTTACTTCGCCTAGTCTGCTGTCTGAGTTCCTAGGCATGGCCTTCTGACTAAAATTCTTCCCTGGCTGCCAGTCCTGAGAGCATGTGTGATGTGTGAGAGCTCATGGCACTCGGGAGACAGTAGTTCCTTGTTCCTCTCTGCACTGTCAGCACAGCTCCTGGGGCCATTAACAACACTGTGGTTTTGTCGCAACCGAATCATTGTTGACTTCATCTGTGATCCCAGCTCAGAAGAATGCTCTGATTTGGAGCAGTGGGCTCATGGGGACACAGCATGTCTCCATGTGCCCTTGGAATATGCTTGTGGTTGTTGGCCATGTGGCCTGTGGCCCCCAGACAAGGGTTTTCCAAGCCATGAGAATTCATAGGGACCGGAGAGGGTTTGCATGCAGCTATTGTGGTTTATGGTGTGAAAGCACTGGTGAAACCTCCTGTTATCTCAAGTAAGTTTGGATATATCTTTGGTGTGCCACAAGCCATTGCTCTTGTTGTTGTCCTGTGCAGACAGCGCAGTACCATCACTGCTCTTTGGTCATGTACAAACTGCAGACCCTGGTGGTGGAGTCCTCCAGTCCAGGAAAGCAAGGATTTAGGTATTGTGAATCTAGGAGGGGAAAAAAGAGGTGTCATGAACATGGTCTGACGTACCACTGAGCTTGGGAGACCAACATAGGGTTATCAGCTCCCTGAAGGATGGAGCAGTGCTGCAAAGCTGGGGCAGAGCTGCCAAGCGGGGACGTGTTCTGAGCAGTGGCAGAACTGGATTGTGGCTCAAGGGTGACCAGTGCAGGCCTTGCTGGTCAGGAGCTTTGTGGACCCACTGCTGGAGACCTGCCATTCCCAAAGAAGCAGCAGGAGCTCTGGCTGGTAGGAATGCAGGAGTATGGCTGCAGCCTGTGTCCTTCCCATTGGTGAACAGAAAGCTGCTCAGGAACCCGTGTAGCAAGGGACAGGTTTCTCCAGCACCACCAGTGCTGTCATCTCCTGCCACTTCATTATACATGCTGTGGAATTAACCCCCCAGTTTCCAGAATTGTGCGATTATATGAAATTATCAGCTTTTGCCTGTTTCAAGTAAGCTCCTGTTCAGTTTCTATGGCTGCAGAGAAAAGCTGGAAAACAGATCTTATAGGTAGGTTCAGGATGCAGGCTTGAGGTTTAAATGACCTCTCTGACCTGCTGGGCTGGGTTCTTCTGCTTAACAAACACACAGATACTTTCTTAGTCTTGAGATGTCTTCAAAGCTTAAATGGTCACTATAAGGTCCAGAATACATCCATGGCTGTTCCAGCTGGATTCAGAGATGAGGCTGCAATGGCTCCTGGTCTAGACGACAGACTAACCAGCACCATGTGCAGGCAGATCCATGCCAACCACGACCAGCATCTGGGAACTGTGTTTGCACCCTGCTTTGGGAGCTCTCTGGACCCTTGAGACCTTCACCCACACAGCCAGAAGCAGCACAGTTTTGCTCAGGAGCAGGTTTCCTCCAGCAAACCTTTGTCTTGGCCGCGTCAGGCAGGATATCTAAGCAATCCTCCAGCTGAATAAGCCCATCTGTCAAACGGACTCCGACTCGTGGCAGGGACAGCATCCGGTACGTGCACAGCCTCTCGGCGGGACACTGGCAGAGTGAGAGACATCGCCTCTGGCCTGTGGCCGCGGTGGCCTTTGTCCTGTCCTCGCTGGCAGGCTCCTCCCGCGGCACAGGCGGAGGCAGGAAA
>NW_008680381.1:0-1179 GCF_000695815.1 Acanthisitta chloris | reverse complement strand
CCCCCCAGGCTGAGCCCCCCCGGAGCTCGATCCCTGCGGGAGCCATCGCGCCTGGGGGGGGCAGAGCCAGGAGGAGGAGGAGGAGGACAGGGTGAGGAGGAGGAGGAAGATGTGAGGAGGAGGAGGATGGAGGGTGTGAGGAGGAGGAGAAGGAAGATGGGAGGAGGAGGAGGAGGAGGAAGATGTCAACCGCTCCCTGGCGGGTACTGGAGCCGCCCAAAATTCCATAGCAATGTCCCACTTTTCCTGCCCCAAACGAGCTTTTCCCGGGCTGGAATAAGGCCAAAGGCTCCCACAAGATGGCTCAGGTAATGAGCCCCCAACACCCCCATTCCCACGGCATTCCCACGGCATTCCCACCTGCTGGGGGGAACGGGGCCCCCGAGAATCCCACGGGAGAGCGGGGCAGGAGCTGCAGCTCCTCGCCCTGACCCGCTCATCCCTGGGATCAGCCCGGTTTTCCTTGCCTTATCCCAGATTTTCCCCTCAAGGAAAGGGGTTCAGCCCCCACCACTGCTGAATTTTGGGCTCTTCCAGAGTTATCCCAAGTTTTCCCCATGATTCCACCATCTTCCTCAGGATTGTCCTCATTTTTTCCTGCGACTGTCTCGGTTTTCCCTCGGATTATCCTGAATTTTCACTTCAGGGACTCAAGAAAGGGGTTCAACCCCCTCACCCCAATCCCCATTTTTGGGCTCTTCCCAGAGTTGTCCTAGAGGAATCCCAACTTTTTTTTATCCCAGTTTTCCTAGGATTATCCTGGATATTCCCCTTAGGGCCTCAAAACAAGGGAGTTCAGCCCCCAATTCCCTCTTTGGGCTCTTCCCAACTTTGTCCCAAAACTATCCCAAACTTTCCCCAGGATTATCCCAAACTTTCCCTAAAATTATCCCTGATTTTCCCCTGGGCTATCCCCAGGTCTTTTCCCCCAAGATTATCCCAAATTTTTTCATGTTTATCACGAATTTTTCTCTTCCTGCATTTTCCCAGGATTATCCCAAACTTCCCCCAAAATAAATTTCCCTCAGAACATCCCCAATCTTTTCCCCTCAAAGCTGCCCCAATTTTCCTCCCATTTATCTGGAATTTTCCCCAGGGTTATCCCAAACTTTCCCCGAGATTATCCTTAAATTTCCCCCAGAGCATCCCCAATTTTTCCCCCAAACCTGCCCCAATTTT
>NW_008680380.1:18924-36559 GCF_000695815.1 Acanthisitta chloris | reverse complement strand
TACAAATTATATATTTTTATATATAATTATGTATATCTCTGCTTTGCAATTCCAGAGAGAGAAAGAAGAGTTTCTGGTCCTGCTACTGACATTTTGTATGTCTCAACCACATTCTCCAGCGACAAGGAGGGGACATCTCAAACTGCAGCTAGCCACAGCACGTGGAGCACAGAAACCCATAGCCCCACATCTCACACAGACACGGCCAGGGAAACCCACACCGACCCCCTCCCATCCTCCACAGCACAGCCTGGAGCGAGACAATCATTGCCTGGCCGAACAGGGTACCCAGAGCCCAAGGTCTTCACCGACTTCTCAGCTGCTGATGTACCTTCTAGTGAGTTTTTCTGAACTCCAGGATAGCACTTGAACTAGCAAAAAGACCCCACTGCCTCTCCTTTCCCCTCCTCTGTGGGGCTGATATGACCACTAGCACATATCAGAACAGTTGTGGGTGTCATGGGCAGGATTTATAAGCAGTGGTAGTTCTGCTCCTTGGTGTTGTGTATCTGCAGCTGTTGATGCTTGACAAGAAAAGTCTTAAGAATGAGATGTGTAGCTTCTTGCTGTAGAACACATCTATTACCTGTGTTGGTTGGAGTGATAATTATAAATAACATGAATATACCTTTATGATTCTAATGGTTCTGATTGGCCCTCTATTTGGACAGTGTTGGTTTTTTTTGGAATAGCCTTTGTGCATTAAATCCACATTTAAGATAAATAGATATGCAAAAATCTACTTAATCTGATCTAATCTGACTTTATCTGCACAATTTTATTAATCTGCATTTCCGAAGAGACTTACTGTAGAATTCACAAGTGCTGTCTGCTCTGAGATGGTAAGATCAGATGCTTGCTTTTCCATCCAATTGCAGCCATTGGCAGCAGTCATCACGCCCTAAGCAGCTCAAGTTCTGAGGAGAAGATGTCTGGCCCCATCACTGATCCTGTGTACA
The DNA here is from genome assembly GCF_000695815.1 of Acanthisitta chloris. Lineage (NCBI taxonomy): Eukaryota > Metazoa > Chordata > Aves > Passeriformes > Acanthisittidae > Acanthisitta > Acanthisitta chloris. The sequence goes on along the minus strand of NW_008680380.1, from coordinate 35,600 downwards.
GCTCATCCAGGTCTGCTGGCGGCGGAGAGAGGATGCTGTACTCAGCGACGGATGGCACATTGGCTGGTGGCATGAAGAGCTCTTCTTTCTATGCCGAAGCTGACAGCTCTTTAGGGCCAGCTCAGCCAGCATCAGTGGAGCAGAGCAGGACAGCCAATGCCTCCACCAGCAGCAGGGGCTTCACAGGCTTTGCAACAGAGACACTCTTTGTACGTTCCTCCAAGATACCCACATCTTCTTCTTTTCAAAATGATCTCACAAGTAAGTTGATGTCTCCTGGTATATGTTTTGGGGGTGAGTCCACATTTTCCTGTTTTTATCTGTGTTGTAAGTGTAAGCAACTTTTTAATATCTGAAGGGGCCTACAAGGGAGCCAGAGAGGAACTCTTTGTTAGGAACTGCAATGTTAGGACAAGGGGTAATGGGTTCACGTTGAAGGAGGGGAAGTTTAGGTTAGATATTAGAAAAAAGATTTTTGCTGTGAGGATGGTAAGACACTGGCACAGGTTGCCCAGGGAAGTGGTGGCTGCCCTGGCTGTATTCAGAGCCAAGCTGGCTAAAGCCTTGAGCATCCTGGTCTAGTGGGGAGGTGTCCCTGCACATGGCATGGGTTTATGACTAGATGACCTGTAAGGTCCATTCCAACCCCTAAAATTCTATTATTATCATTCATTAGTACATGCAATGCCACCTGTGGGTTCACTCAGGCAGATGTTTTTGTCAAAGGACTCAAAGCCAAACCCCACATGGATGGGGAACTGCTCCAGAAGTGAAGCCATGAACCCTCCTGTTTTGACGGCTGCATTTTTTTTTGCATTCTAGCTGATTTCTTTTGGGTAATGCTTTCAGATGTGTTTCATGATGACCTAAGCCAGTTGCAGAATTAAAACAAATTTTCAATACCCAATTTTAAATTTCTTAAGGGATGGCTGAACTTAGCTGTACATCCTGAAATTTGTATTATAAGATTGATTATACCTTTCACGCTAAATAATCTGAATTTTTTGCAGACTGATGTGCTACTCATTTAGGATTTCCTGGCTGCAAAGTTTTAATCAATGAGTTAATGATAAGCTGCAAATTAACATAACGTAATAATTTCATCCTGCAGAGGCATGAAGTTCACTGTGTCTAAAATCGAATTTACAGAAGAAGATGGATATTCTGTAGATGGGAATGGAGGATAAGAGGAAGAGGATATGAATTTTATAAATTTTGAGTGATGAAGAGAACAGATGGATTTTCCTGCTTAGCTTGCCACAAACATAATGGGATGTTAAGTGCTCAATCACATTAGAAAAGCAATACGTGTAGAACAGTCTTTTGGAAACCTACATGTTTCACAGGAGCCTTGTATCTGACAGAGTTCACCATTTTAGAATCAATTAAGGAAAGCACAAGAGTCTTAATTCCATACCCATGCTTGGATGGTGCTCTAAATTTTTAAAAAAGCATGGGCCAGTTCACACACAAGAATGTCTTATGTATTTAGCATGTGTACCTCAAAATACTTTTGTATTGCTCTGTCTTTCTAATGTATTTTGTCCTTTTACTCCAGACTTTTCAGGTAGCCACCAACCAGCCAGTAGCATCGATACTGAGAAAAGGACCTCAGTTTCTCAGACAGATGGCACATATATTTCAATCACAAATACCAGAGGAGGAGAAAGGACCCTCCTGTCTATCTCCAACAGCAGCAGCTCTGCTGACTCCTCAGAAAGTTCTACTTTTTTTTCTGAAATTTCCAGCCCTTCTGATGCATTAAAATCATCTGTAGCCCAGGACAGGCAGACCAATGCATCAAATGATAGCAGTTTTGTTGAACCATCTACAGAGCCATTGCTGGTATACTCTTCCAAACTGTCAACTTCTGCTCCTACAGGCAGTGTACAAAATACCACTGTCTTCAACACTGACTCTGAATTGCTGACCACTGGTGGATCATCTCTATCTTCGTCGGCACTTCCAGCCTCTTCCTCACCGTCATCACTGCAACACTCGCTGTCATCGACACCTCCACCAATGCACCTGTTTACACCATCAGAGTCACCTGAGCCACTCTCGTCCTCTATGATGGCATCTTCAGCCCCTATGAAGGCTTTGTCATCCTCCTTGCCTACTTCCACATTGTTCTCCCCATCATATTCATTATCATCTTTGTTGCCTCTGTTTTCATCACCCTCATCAACCTTGCAGTCCAATGATAGTGATGAAGCAAGCCCTGCTGTAGCTACGACTGCGGTCAGGCGGGTGCCGTCCACAGCCGCCGTGGCTGGGAGCTTGCCCAGAGAGAACAACAAGCACAATATCACACACCAGCCCCAAAACAGCACCACTTTCACCTCCACTGGGTCTCCTCTCCCTACGGCACTCATGGAGCTGCTTGGTGGACACATTGTGTCCATGTCCACTCCTGTGACAGTAACAGAGACTGCCTTGCCTAGAGCTGCCACCACCCAGGGGGGCAACTTTGGGAAGGCTACACCACTGCTCACCACATCCAGTGTTGCTCCACAGGCTGATCCAACAGATGCACCCCTTAGACCTTCACCGAGTACAACAAACCCCAGCAACATTGCCCCCGCAGTGGCACTGACCACAGTGAAATCTCCTGTGCTGACAACACCAGCCAGTCACCAGCCAACCTCAGGTGATGCTAGCACCATGAAAGACCCCAGAGCAAAAACACCCACTGCCACTAAGCACATGTATACCACTGATGAAAGCACAGAAGCTGTGGATCCCACCACTGCAAAACCTGGCCAAGTCACTGAAGAAAACATCCCTGTTACAAGCCCTTCTGAAGCACCTCCAGCCATCAAGACCACTGTGAGCACTGCAACTACTTTGGCTGCTACCAAACCAACCACTGTTCCTCCACTGAGCAGCACAGTCAGGCTGAGGACGTCACCTCCAGCAACAGGTAGTGTGTATAACTGCACTCATCAGTGGTGGAGCCAGGGACAAGGAGGGCAGGAATCCCTGGGTTCAACTTTAAGAGTCTCCAAAGGGTTATGTATGTATGTATAACAAGTCTGTTTTCAGCAGAGTTTGAGGGCAAGAACTATGTCTCCATGCTGGTATTTTTAAGCTAAGGGTTTAGCATTCATGTGGAACTGCTGGAATAAGGGTGAGCACTTTGGTGAACATTATGGTAGAATGGGTAAGATGAAATTTGACAATTTTGAAAAAATAACGCTGACTGGCCATCCAGGTAAGCATAGGACACATTTTATATTTGTTGATAGGTTGACAACATCAATTGATATCGACCAATACCTATCTTATTAAAGAGAAAATACAGTTGGCCAGCACTTGGTCTTTGTGTTGGAACCACTTCTGTTATTACAACCCCATGTTGTTTTCTCCCCACCTCACTAAATACTTGAGGGCCTGTTGCTTCTCCTGGTAGGCTATATAACATAGTCTTGCAGAGTGCGTTGTTGTAATCATTTATTACGACTTCCTGCCTCCTTATCATTGCAAGTAAATACATATACCAGAGTTTTATGGGAATGGAAACTGACTGTGTGTTTGAAGTTCAGAGTCTGGCCCTCATGCCACTGTAGGATATCGTGTGTGCTAAAGGCATTAATCTCAGATAATAGTGGCAATAATATATATTCCATCCAATAATGAAGTATTTAAAGGTTACTTGCCAGGCTGATTGGTTTTAATTATAGCTATGTCTTCATGCAAAAAATCACCTCACTATAGGGGAATGAATTTTTTAATTGAAAAATTAAGGTGATGTATCCTTTTTAGCAAATGGTTCACACTTTTTCCAGATTACTGTTTCCTTTGGATGCCTTTTGTCATTTACCAGAATGCAAAAGATCCTTCTGCTGCCTTGGACATGGTGCTTTGTGCATGGGCACTCACAGCCACAAGAGAAGAGGCTGCCCTGGTCCCAGCTGGGCAAAGCATGAACTGAAAGGCAGCAAAGTGAAAACCACCATTTTAAACACACCCACTCATTTCTGTCTGTATAGAGAAGAGACACCAAATCTCCTTCCTGATGATGCTGAGCTAGCTGTGCCAGGCTAGTCAAGGCACAAGATTGCATCAAGTGGTGTGTCCCACCATGGAAGTCAGTTTGGGTTTGCAAGGTCTGCAGGGTTTATGTGATGCCATGGGATATCATGGTGCCATCAGAAATACACACACAGGTTTGGTTCTCATGCTTCATGCTTTAACCACAGAGACCATCCTTCCTGCCTCTGCTGCAGTGCTTAGCAGCAGACACAAAATAAGTACTAGTGTTGTATAAGCTGTCTTGCTTGCCTCATAGCACTTTGTCACCAACAAGTCCACAGCCCTGCCCTTGCATGTGTGTGTGGTGTGCATTTGTGCTCATGTGAGTCATACACACAGCAAAAGCAGCTTTTCTTGACCAGAATATGTTTGTTTTTTTGTTTTTGCCAAAGAGAAGTATTAGATATCTTCTCCAGAATTTGCAGTGTGACTTGGCTAATCTATGAAGCATCTGAGACTACAGTCATTAATCCTCTGATACACTGTATGTCACAGTGATGTCTGTTCCCCAGGCCCTTGCTCACCCAGTGGGAAGTTGTGAGTGAGCAGGTATCACTGACCATCCCCAGCCTGGCATGGAGGAGCCCTAGTAAAGGAGGTGATGGCAGCCAGGGCTGACTCCACTATTACTGGGTAATCTAGAGACTGCATCAGTGTTCAAGCAGTAGCTTTGGGTCATGGAAACAGGGCTTGGATAGAAAGGGCAGGACTTTGGTGAAGCAGCCTGTGCGTCCATGTCTAACTCTGGTTGTCAAGGTTCCTTCTTTGCTCTCTCCATCCATAACTATTGGGTTGTTTGGAAAATACCCTGAGGTCTTCTGATGAGCAGTGCTGTAGACAAGCTGGGAGTTTGTATCAACATGGATCCACACTGGACCCCAAGGGCTTTCGAATGAATATTCAAGTGGTTTATATTTATTCTTTCAGCTTCAACAGAATAATTAGGAACAGGATAAATAGTAAGCGCAAATGATGCAATGACACATGTGATCATGCTCAGGGAGTCCCAGAAGGGGAGCCAAGTTGATCTTTTTTAGGCCAACAGTTGATGATCTTTGTGATTCTGTAACTATAACCTGGGTTTTCTTCTGCATTCGTAGATGTGGATAAATGCCTTTCCAACCCTTGTCCTGCACTGGCCACGTGCAACAACACCCATGGCTCCTATATCTGTCAGTGTCCTCTTGGATATGAGCTGGAAAAAGGAAAGTGCAATTTAGGTAAGAAAACAGAAGTGAAAAAAACAGGGAAGAAAAAGATGGAAATAATTATCTATAATCTTCTAAAATAAATTAACCTAGGCTCAGACTAGTTCAGGAGCTTAATGTTCCTCCCAACCACCACTTTTATCAGAGCCTTTTACTGTTTATACAAGTGCAGTGTCTAATGCCTGTCGTGTTGGGCTGCCCAGGGAGCAGGAGCAGAGAGAGCTGAGGGTTTCTTAAAAGCACAGCAATGGAGCAGTGAGCTCAGGCTTTGTAGTAAGGACAAATGTGTCCCTTCTGTTCCTAATGTGTTTTACAATCCCAAAAAGTATTCAGCAGCTTATCATAGCTCCCAGCCCTGCAAACTCCAGTGACAGCACATGGCTTGGGAGAAGTGAGTGGAGCTATTGTGTAACCTGACTTCAGTGGGATCAGCCATGTGCGGAAAATTAGCAGTCGTGAAAGTCTTCGTAAGATCAAGGTCTTGTTTCATACCTTTAGGATTTTTCAAGCAGCACAGTTATTAGCTGGAACTCAGGTTCTCACCCCCTCCTTTCTATTAGAGGGCTCTCAATCTCAAGGATTTACAATGTCCCATTGTAAAGGGGAATTTGTTTTGATAGATTTTCTTCTGACCCTTAATCAGCAAGGATTAGATGCATGAACATTTTGCTAAGGGAACATGGGTGAGGTGTCCCTGAAGGGTGTTTTGAAACATTTCTTCAAGTTGGAATGTGTCAGCTTTTAATTTAGAGAGTTGTTTTGATTATGCCTTGAACTGGGGTACAAGCACTGGAGGTGTTGTCCAGAGTTGTTACATTAGAGCTGTCTGATATAAAATTTGTGGTGAAGATAGGCTCTGTGGATGGGAAAAAATGCAAAACAATTGGAACCTTTATAATGTTATCTGCAACTGTTTTTTGGTCGTTTTATTCTTTTTATTTTTTTCCTTGTGGAACATAAAACTGGAGCTCTGAGTTCTCATTTCCACTGAGTATCTCATGACACTTAATACAAGATTTAGAGTATTATCTCTCCAAGTCTGGACAACTCAGATTATTGCATTCTGCTGCCATGAATCAAATATGAATCTAAGCACAGAAAAATGCATCTTTTGGACATATTTTCAAATGTCATTGCTCATTGTCTCCAACAGTTTGAAAAATGAAAATGTCCTTTCTGCAGTGCTTTATTTTGACTTGCTGACTTGTTTTCCTTCTATTGCAAGGAGGAGTAAGAGAATTGACAAGTTTACCCCAAATTATCATAAATAACTTTGGTACCTGAAACTGTCTTGTTTCTAAATTTACCCATCTCTCTCTGTGTTCAGGGATCCTATTCAATTATTCTGTGTTTCTACATGAAATGTATGAACACTGCAGTGAAATGCTGGCTATTCAGCAGCATTGAGCTCTGGAATTTGACTGGGACTGTGGGAACATTGCTGCAACCCTTGGGAAAAATCCCAAGGCTGAGACTTTGCTTTATTGGGGCAGTGACTCTCGGATGTGAGTTTTCTGTATGCTATGTAAAGGGATTTTCCATGCAGACAGCCTCTCATGTAAGGTGGATGACACCACAGCTACACATGGCATGGAGACATATGTTCCAACTAACTTGTGTTATTTTCCTTTTTAGTAAGAGTATTTATCGGCCAAGTGCCCCTGAAACTTAATATTACCCATGGGAAGTATGCAGAGCTCTTCAACGTTGAGAATGAGATCCTGGCAATGGTGAGTGTTGTTGCTGGGACTTTGGCAATGCTGATGGGACAAAGTCCCCTTCACTCCCTTTCTGGTTGCTATGGGAAGCCATGAGCCTCTTGTAGCATGTTTAGCCTTTTTAATCATTGAACCATTCCAGTCTGGTGTAAGTTGGACTGGTGAGATACATGCTTTTAAACCCATCATGCTTCTCTCTCCTGTCCTGCCCAGGCTGTCGAGACAACAGTGAGAGATCTGGCTCCTATGGGGCTGAAAGCAGCATTGTGCTGGTTTGAGCTGAAGTAGAGTTAACTTTCTTCACAGTTTCTTCTCTATTTCAGCTCAAACCAGCACAAGGATATCTGCCCAGAAAATCTCAAAACCCTTTTCCTGAAGTGGTGTGCCTGGATTCACACTTCTGTAGCCTCCATCCTCTCCTAGTGCTTTTTAACTGCATTGTCTTTTCCAGACAGTAACTCTGAGCTACACCATTCATCAGTAAATCTCATGGATGCTGAAGTGGATTGGACTGCAGCTGGTGCTACCTTGCTCTTACCCAAAAACCAAGGGATGAAGCCCAGCAGCAGCACTCACCCAAAAATACCTTCCTCTGGGTGGAGTTTCCCAGCCATTCTATTGTAGCCATGTGTCCCTCAGTCACTTGAGCACAAGTGCTGGATGAGCCATTGGCTTCCCCATAGACTGTGCTATCACTTGCTCCAAAAAGACCCCTGGGCTGGGGATAGGTACATCTCTGTGCAGTTTTTATCCAGATCATTGCATGCAAGAGCTTGTCCTGTTAGCAGTTCCTGGGCTGGCTGCACTTTCAACTCTTTGGAGTAGGTGATATTAGAGACGCTGCCAAAAGAGGGGGGAGATGGGGAGAGTCACCTGGGTGGTGCCTGCACAGCTTGTGCCGGGAAGTAAATATGAACAACTGCAGAGAGCCAGGGTCAGGGAGGCTCCTTGGAAGATGTGCAGTCTTCGAGGGCTCCATTTTGAGCTCAGCCTTGCACAGGATGCTCTCCCTGCTGACTTCTGGCTCATCCTCAGCCTTCGTGGTCATTGCACAGTGGGGCCCCAGGCAGATGCTCATGTCAAAATCCACAGGTTTTTGTTCTTCTCCAAGGCTGCATGATGGTGACTTTGTCCATCCCTTATTGGCAACAGGGCAATGCATCTTTTGAGCAGATGAAGTGCTGGGATGCTCAGAGCCCCCTTGGTCTCAGCAGGCATCTCTAGAAAACAGAGGGGATGGTGTCAGTGACCCAGAAGGACTGTTTCATGCTGCATCCCACCTGGCTGCCTCCCTCCAACATCCCCTGGGGCACTAACATTTGCTCTCTCCTTCCTTGCAGCTTGATGCATCACTGTCGAGCTTGCCAGGGTACCACCACTCCACAGTGGTGGCAAGCAGGTAAGGTTAAGGCTATTAGGGGAAAAATGATAAACTTGAGCCTTTGGGATCTTCAATTTGAGATCCACATTCTTCATTTTGAGCTGGTACTAGGCTTGATGCAATCTAGCCTGGCAGTGGTACAGGGCATAAGGAAAGTCTGACCACATTGCCTGGCTCTCATGGTACTCTCCTCCTGCCCTGAGTGGTTTGAGGGATGGTCTTGGGAGCTGCCTAGGAGGGATTTATGTCTGGTTTCAGAATGAGCTACCAGCTTTAAATTTACATGTCTCTGTGTAGGTTTTTCCTGGTTTTAAGGTCTGTTACAATGCAGGACTGTTTTAGTATGCATGTAATGCTGCATCTGTGATAAGCATCGCCTGGATTAATAAGAGTCCTATGTATAAGGTGCTAATGATGACATCAGACTGACCCATGATACTCAGGGCTGTTTTGTTTTGTTTTCTGTTAGGGAGGCAAATTTTGTGCACGTTTCAGTGCAATCCACGTTCTCTTTAGCATCCAATGTGACTTTCTACGACGTTATCAGCAGTGTGAAAAGCTACACTAGAGCTTGCAAATCCCCAACCGAAGCCTGCCAGCTCATCTCCAGCCTGAAAATGCTCCACAGAGGTAAATAGCATCTGGAGAGACTGTGACAGGAGGGGAAAGGGATGTTTTATTTGGCTTCTTTTATCACAGGGGGAGAAAGATTTTGGCATTTGGAAAAACCCTTCTAAATCTTTTTATCTTATTTAAATGGAAGTCATCTTAAGAACCTCAGAGTACAAAAGGGATGCAGACACTGAGCCTTATCTTTGCCACATGTGTGAGAAATCTGCCTCTCTGTGAAAACATCGAGCAGCACAGGATTAGAGGCATTGTAGGGCAGCCTTTCATCTCTGGGATGTGACACCAGGTCCAGCCAGATCAAAAAAACCATAAGTCTTAATTCCACCCACACATCCGGGAGCTGGGGAAATGGTGTGAAAGCCAAGAGACAAAACCCCCCAGTGAAGTTGATTAGAGCTGTTGGAGGCTACGCAGGGAGCTCTGCTCTCCTGCCTGCCCAATTTCAGTGTTGCAGGCTGTAAAAATGGTTCACAATTAGGACCTTTTTGATTTCTGCACTGAATCTTCTACCTGCTAAAGGGGAACATGGATGCAGCACAGAAAGGCATGAAAAAGGACACCAGTGTTGTGCAGGACCTTCTCCAGATAGAGCCTATTGGTGGTGGTGGCCCTGTGCTCTGCATCTCTGGGTTCTTGCTTCCTAAGGGTGCAACAGAGGAGTTCTAGCTGTGAGAAAGAGGTACCTCAGGATGCATGGAGTGAGCACCCTTGAAAGATGGTCTCCTGCAAGGAAACTGCTGCACATGGAACTTTGTGACTTTGGGGTTCAAGGCTCCGAGGTTTGGCTTTGAGAAGGAAGGGCAGAAGTGCTTATCCTGGCTGTAGTGGGAAACCCCTCATATCATTTCAGCAAAGTAAACACAAAGAAGGGAAGTTTAGTGTATGCTTTTATTGTAATGTGCTTTATTTTAAAGCCGTGGATTGCATTAAATTATTTGGGTAGACCTGCTCAGATTATACCTACTCATTACATCTGATGCAATGCTTCTGGTAAAGTCTACTTCTAATTTGAAATAAGCAGAATGAGAAACAAACTATGTTCTTGTGTAAGTACTTAAAAGAAAAGGTGTCAGATTAAATAAAGTAAATTACAGATCTAGCAGGGAAAGGTTTATAAAAGGTGAGTGCCAAATGAGGGACATATTTTCCATAAAATACTGTTTCTCACGAATATTTATTCATTCCATTTAGTCTGACCTCCCAGTAAAAAAAGAAAGTAAATCTGGTGACACAATTTCCATCATTTATCCACAGTTTTGCTGAATGCTTGTTGTAACAAATCTGACTTTCTAAAGTAAAACACTGCTTCAAAGTAATGTAAATGAAAAGACAAATTCTTTGAAAAATGAAAAAATCCAATGCTTAGTATCGAAGTGGAAAAAAAGTGGTTTGGGCTGAGCAAGATGTTTTGCTTGCTATAAACTTAAAAACTGATTTGCTGAACTGTCTCGGGGTGAATGTGTATCCGCTTAAGCCAAACCAAATTTTTCTTTTTCATTTCCCCTTTTGCCTCCAAGCTGAAACATTTATTATTCACCCCCTCTATCTGCCTGCACAAACGAGGGTAGATACACAAGAAGTGGTGACACGGGGTAGTGCTGTCTGTCTGTCCCCTAATGGAACAAATAATTTTAAAAATCCCCAGGCGATTAAAGCAGCACATGAGCAAAATGTGATGCCTGAGGAAAGAAAATGTGCATTAACAGTGAGTTCAGAGAGAATCACGCTGATATTGGCCACCTCTTCCTGACAGCTGGCAGCTTGTGCAGACAGAAAGACCCTGAATGCGACAAGGAAACTTCGGAATGCACCGACTTTGATGGAATTGCACTCTGCCAGTGCAAAAGTGGGTACTTCAAATACAACAAGATGGACCACTCCTGCAGAGGTATTGCTCTTTAGGGGCTGTATCTTGCCTGAATTTTGCTTAAACTTTTTGTTCCAGTGGAAAAGTGTGTGTGTGTGTGGTGCTGTGCATGCAAGAAGCTCGATATTATGAATAAATATTAGCAGCTCAAGTTTCTTTTATTTAGTTAGAGAGCTTTTCAGCAGACGCTGAAGATACAGTCTCTCTCTAGGAATAATATTATCTCTTTCTGGAGCATGCTGTGAGTCACAGTGATTGAGGAGAGGGAGAAAGGGGCCTGGCTGCTTTGGGCTCCAGTTCAGTGGCACTGAGCAGAGATGACGTGTGTCTCTGCCTGTTTTGATTTTGTCTGAACTCTCAGTGAACTTAGGAGAAGTGCTTTAAACTCACAAGCTTTTATTAATACATCATCAATATTTTAAAAGTTCATATCTGAAAATGGTTATGAATTTATTTTTCAGCTGAGTTCCTAACTGAAATTCTAAGCTTAAGGGTTATGTTATTTTTTAGCTACCCCTCAGATCAACAAAACTTGAAAACAAATCTGGTTTTCCTAAATTTTAAACAAAGTCTTTGCATGCCTAGTGGTCAAAATGACTTCTGTAGGATCAGGGTGTCCATTCCCTAGTTTCAGTGGTTGCTGTAGGGCATATTAAGAAATGCAGTTTTCTGATGACATATCAATAAGAATTGCAGTAGTGGTTATATATTGCTTCTGGCACTGCCTGCTGGTTTGCTGTTGAAATAGGAGGAGATGCTTTTTCGGTTCCAAATCTGATCAGAGAGTGAGAAATATGTGCCTGGAAATAACTCATGTGCTGCAGGCTCTCGGATGGACAGCTTGCAGTTGGGCATCTCTAGGTCTCAGGTCATGGACCTCCTTCTCCTCTACTCTGGGGCTCTAGGCAAAAGCTTTCCCTTTGTGTTTTCCTTCTTTTCCTTCATCTTGCACACTGAAGGAAGGATTTCTATTAGGAAATCCTGACCATCTTTACTGACCCCAGAGAGTTAGAGAAGGGCTTATGTAGTGAGTGGGGAGCTGTGCTGAAACTCAGAGGAGGCTTTTACCCATTCTTGCTTCCTCATAGACAGAGAGAACCCAGGGAAAGTTACTCCAGTTTTCTTCCTTGTGTCTCTTGCCAAGCAGTGTTGTGAAGATAAATATCTGAAAGTCTGTGAGGCATTTGGATGTGATGGCTGCAGAGGGCTAAGAGATCTAACATCTTGTACATATGGTTGCTTCCTACTTATGGATTTTGTTTGCTGTGCAAAATATAAAACCTCTACCTGTACACAGTGAGGCCTCAATTCCACCTTCAGCTCACTGTTGTCAGTAGGAAACAACTTACTGACCAGCTTGAGAGTGTCTGAGGGACAAGGTTGATGTGGCATTTAGGTTGTAGTGCAGAGGCACGAGGATAGCACCAACTGCAATGGTGCCACACTCTGACAAGATACCAGATTTTTAGTATCTCTTGTTCTCATCTGAGTAAGCCAAGCGGTTGGGATTTTTAAAGGCTCGTTCAAAAGCCAAGCTATGGCCCTTGTTTGATAGTTAGGGCCATTTTGCTGATAAATATAGCACACAATATGCCAGCCTCTTTGAAAATCTCTGCCCTCTTAGTGCCTAAACAGGAACTGAGGTCTCGTGAGCATCCAATACCCATTGTGGGTCATGAAAATGTGGTACAGTAACTCCAATTATAGCATTTGCAAAGAGGGAAATGGCTATTGTGCTGCCCTGTCCGGTCTCCCCCGTGGGAAGGCAAGCATGGCTGGGAGAGCTGCTGGGGCACAGGGAACTGCTTGCCCTGACCCCCAGGGTTTGTTCTGTCCTGCCTTGTGGCATCTATCCTCTGGGGCATGCTTGAAAAAGGGCTGGGTCTCTGAGCCACAGCAGTTTAAACATGTTGGCTATGGTACCTCTTGGTGTGCCGTTTGGTTGTCTGTGGGTCCTTGCTGGTTTTCAACCTCCTCTGTATCTTCAGAGCTATTTTAGTAACAGAGCAGCAAACCCAATGTGCCAGCTTTTCAAGGGCATGCTATTTTTACTAGTACAGAGTGTTTCTGGAGCAAAGCAAGGAGCAGCAAAGCAGGTTTCCAAAGAGACCCCTGAGTGTCTTTTGGGAAGGCAAAAGGCAAAGGAATCCTGAGTAGAAGAGTATAACTTGATAGCTTTTCTTGGCCCCCGACACTTAAGCCTTTGCTCTGTTCCCTGGTTGTGTCTGAGAGCTTGCTGAGCGAGTGTGACAGCACAGGCTCTACTGGGAACATGTTCAAAGGAGCAAGAAAGATGCCAAAGGAGAAAGCAAAGTGGCAGGAAAAGGCAGGGTGAGGAGAGGAAAAGACATAAGCACCAAGTGTTTCAGACAGAGAAATGCATATTCAGGATCTTGCTTTTCCTCTTTACTGTCCCTGTAGCCTCCTAGGCTAAGAGCTGTGTCCTAAGGCTGCTCCTGCCCAATGCACAGCTCCAGCTTTGAGACTGCTCAAGGACTATGTGCCCCACACATGTTACTGGGCTGGGGTGAGGTTAGGCTGGGCTCCAGCATCTGCCTGCAAGCTCCTGCAGATCTTCCAAACACACAAACAATGGGCTGGAGCTGGGATTGGGATACACAGGGCTGCTGCGCTCATTAAAGAGGGCAACTCCAGTGAGCTGTCAAGGTGATGCCTCTCTCCCTTCCACTGCAGATTTAATTATTGCCTGTTCCTGTGGTTCACTTTGGTAGAACATTCACTCGGTAATGTTTTCCGTCTGCTTTTGTTAGCAGGTGAAAGGAGCAACCTAGCCAGTTTCATTTTGCTAATGCCTCCGTGTTATGAATGAGCCAGGCAAGGATCCTTTGGGATTTACTACCCCTGCCCTGGCTGTTTGTTGACTGAGGCTCTTAAATTTGTCAAGTTACCTCTGGTCTCTTCCTTCACTTCAAAGAAACCCTCTTAGAGGGCGAAAAATAAATCCAGTGCAAAAAACATCACAATGAGATGCAGTAGCAGGGCTACGTAATGAGCCTAACCCTTCCCATCCCCAGCTCAGGCAGAATAAATGGAGTGAGAGAGGTAGTGGAGGATTAGTGGGGCTATATAGGGCAAAGAAAAGTGTGCAAGACCAGGTATCATTAACATCAGCCCCCCCATCATCGTGGGTGCTAGTTGCTGCAGAAAGTCTGTGTCTACAGCTGCAATATTCATGATGTGAGTGCATCACTTACCTGCATCCACACATTCTGCAGGGAAAGCATCTGAGTGACATGAAACACTTAGTAAATGGTATACAGGCAAAGAATATTTCACTAAGTCCACAAGCAAGGCCAGGAATCCAAGAGCAGAGTGCCAGGCACACTGTGAGTCGCATCTCCTGGAAAGCAGAGACTTGGGCAGAGCTGCAACAGGGGGCTTGGCAGATAAAGAAGAGATTCCCAGCTCTGGCTTGCAACACTAATGTGATGCCTGGGTACATTTAGGGGTCACAGGAAGGCAGAAGATGGGAAATTTTGTTAGCCCTTTGCCTGTGACATCTGTTTCTGGGAATCAGAAATCAAAAGGGTCAAAGAGAACCTATGGGTGTTCAGAGAAAAGCTGCAATAACTAGGGACACTCAAGGATCTCAGTGTCCTTGGCTTTATTAAAGGTAAAGGAGTGCTTTGGTGGTGAGAAGGAAAAATGTGATCATATAACCTTTTTCAATCTAGTAAGTAAACATCCAAAGTCTGGAATTTGACACTAGGATAATTCAGACCAGAAAGAAGGTGAATGTTTTTAATGGCTGGGGAAATTAACTTTGTGAGCATCTGACCCAGGGTTGTGGTTGATTGTCCGTCACTGGAAATATTAAAACCAGTCTTGGATGATTCTCTAAAATGTAGCTCCAGTTCAACTATTTGATTTGAAACTGGAATTAAATCTAGGGAAGTTCTGTGACCTGTATTACAAGGTGGAGGTCACAGCAGCATTGCTCCCTGCTGGCATCAATAGCATTTGTTATTGGTGCTGGAAGAGCCATAAACTTCTGAAACCAGCCAGAATCCTATTCCCTTTCTTGATTCACTATGATATTGCCATCCCATTCAAACTGACAATGTTACACATTTGTCCCTTTCTCCTTCTTCCTCTCCTGCACTAAGGGTTTCTCACAGTACAGTTGCTGGCTGTTCCAGAGGGAAAAGGCATCCAGTGTGCTGGGAGCAGTAGAGGGAGGGTGAGGCCTTTGCTTCAGCTTAGCTGGAAGTTCCCTCTTTTCCCTGCTTGCTGGTGTTAGAGAGCATCTGAGTTTTTGGCTGTGGGTTATCCCTACAGTTACAGAGCAAGGAAAAGGGAAGATGTCTTGAAAGCTGCTGTCTCGCCAATGTTAAGCATATAGTGTCTGAGGGGGAAAAAAATCCATGAGCAATTTTGTATTCACTTAACAATTCCCAGTGGAGTGTGCTGCAGGGATTTCCCAGACCCCTGGGTGATGTCTTGCAGACCCCCAAGGGCTGATGCATGTGCTGGCCCTGGTTTGTCCCTCCACCCAAAATGACTCTGTCTGTGTTACTCCTGCTCAGGTCTTTGAGTGACTACCTTCACTGCTTCCACAAAAGGCAGCACATCTTCAGGAGCTCTGGTGGGACTCTTGCTGAGAAAATCAGTGATCATATAGTAATTTGAATCTTATAATTGTGTGTCCAATGTATCATCTCCTTTGCTGGTCATCAGAAGGGTGGTATAATTTCCTCAGATAATTCAGGTGATGGGAGAGTTGTCCATAGCCATGGAAATTATTTTATTTTGAAGTGATGGCTTCAGTTTTTCACCAGCATTTGTAGACAGCAGTTTTCTGGGATATTTAAACCTAGTAAATTCAATTTCTATTGTATAGTAAAATATGATCACTCAAAATGTGATTTAGCTGCAAATTTGAAAATGAGAAGGTGATATGAGACAAAACATTAGCATAACTCTTTGAGTTAACCTGTGTTCGCATAATGTTTTGTTGCAATACTAGCACTTAAAAGATTTTTTTACGCTGCTATTTTGTGGGAAGCAGTACAAGTGTGCAGTGAGTTTCCGCTGCCTACCCCGTGCCAGACTCCAGGCTGGATTTGTCTGGAAGCCCTGAAATGGTCCTGTCAAAGCCAGCAGGAGGTGAATTTACGAGCACAGTGTTTTGCCTAAACCAGAGGAGACACTACATCCCATCAAAGGACATCACGTTCCTGCTGTGCAGCCTCACTGCTGCCTGGCCCCAAGGGTGGTTGGGGTGAGGCTGCTGTGGGAAGCAGCGATGGGAAATGCCTTCCCGCACCACTGTGTGGTGCTCATGGCCCTTCTCTCTTTTTTTAGCCTGTGAAGATGGATATAAGCTGGAAAATGAGACATGTGTGAGGTATGGTGACTGTTCTGCCCTTCTCCTACCCCATCACCCTTGATTTGGTGACCCGTCGGCACAACTAAGCTGTTGTTTTCTGTTCCCAGCTGCCCATTTGGCTTGGGAGGATTCAACTGTGGAAACCGTGAGTACCAAATTTTGTTTCATTTATTTTCCACCGTGTCAGAAATGGGGGATTTGAAACAAGTAATTGCAAATTACTGTGTCTTAAAAGCAGTAGGTACACACTAATTTTGTCAGTGCATTTTGTTTCTTCATTTTCTGCTGAAAGTTATTTTGTTGACCTTTTTTGACAAAGTGGACTTAATGGCATCTCGTAAGGAAAGGAGATTTCCTTTCCCCAGATACTCTGTCATGATAGCACTTACAGTGGGGACTCTTGAACCAAGATATTCAGAGGTGAATCCATGAAATATTATTTGAATTATTCTGATCTATTACTAAAGGGAATTCATCCCCTAGGGAA
>NW_008680380.1:3713-18910 GCF_000695815.1 Acanthisitta chloris | reverse complement strand
GATATCCCCAACATGATCTATTTCACTTGAAAACTTAAGCCAATATGACTAACAGGGAGGGAAGATGGGAAATAAACAGTTAATCCCTTTGCATGAGGACTGTGGATATGTTGACATTAGTGTTTAAAATCACATCACTCTTTCTAAGTGAGTCTCTGTCTTTCCTGTCTGCAGCATATCAGCTCATCACCGTGGTGATTGCAGCTGCAGGAGGGGGACTCCTGCTCATCATGGGCATAGCACTGATTGTCACCTGCTGCCGGTAGGTACCACCACCAGACCTGGCTCATCCATGGTATCCTCTCAGTGGATTACACCACACTTGCTGTGAACTCTGAAGGACCAAACGTAGGTGAAAACATAGCATAGCTAAGCAAGTGGGTTAATCAGAGATACTGAAGTATCCCATTCTGCTTTCATTTGGGGCATATCATTTTTTTACCCCAGCAGCCAGGCTAAACAGCTGAACTGGATGTCTCTGAAAGATACACCTAGAAATCATGTCCTCTAAGGATGGAGAGGCAAAGGAGTCCTTCTCATTCAGAGCTGTAAGGCTCTGAAGCCAGCGAGCAGTCTCCAAAAATGCAAGCTAAGCAGAAAGGAGAAGTTTAGACAACAGAAGAGGTTACTTGCCATTTCTCAAGTGGATTTTGAGTGTGTTTAAAGCTATTTTCATTTTCCTTTATGGACAAGTCCTGGATGTATTCTCACTCTGTGTCTCTCTCAGACACAGACATATACACATGTAGTTCCCATATCTGCAGGTAGCTTCTGACTAGAGGCAAGATGTGCTTGCCAAGGAACCTCTGCTTCATGATTTAAGTATTATGAAAAGGGTTGCCTTACAGTAACACCCTCTCCCTCCCATTCCAGTCCCCAAATCCAGGATTTCAAAGCTCTCTGATAAAGTTGGCAGATGGATTTAACAGTAATATAGACATGGCAGTGGTTTGATTGGCACAGTGCTGTGCCCCTGTTACCCTGTGTTTTGATCCAGCTGGATGCCAGCAAGCCCCAGCCAGGAGATGTGATGGCCAGCACAGCTCCATGCCCCAGAGTGTAAGTCTCTGCAGGGATGGACTGGTCTTCTCATGAGACTTGGCCTTTGGCAGCTTATGTGACTTCCTGGAGAGTACTCTGCGTCAAACTGGAAATGTTGCCAAAGTCCACTCATACAACATGGTAGCCATACAGGGTAGGGGCATGTAGTGTCATTCAGACTGACTCTTTGAAGGTCCTTCTTAGGAATTAACGTAGTGGTTAGAAGTGCTGCAATTAGTCACTTGGAGACTTACATAGCATGGGGGTTCTTCCTAGATTTCCATGTTTTTTCAAGGACTCAAATGAACACACACATTTTCAAGAGGCAATGGGCATAAACTGAAACAGTAGAGGCTCACACCTAGAGGTAGGGAAAATTCTTTCACCAACAGCACCATAAGGCAGTGGAAAAGATAGCTCAGACAGGTTATTCCATCTCCATCCTTGGAGATTTCAAATCTCACCAAATCTCCCTGAGTAGCATGATCTGACTTCAGATCAGAAGATTGGACTATAGTCCTTCTGAGGTGATCTATGTTCCCAGTCAAGGCTCATCACATGAAATAATGATCTCTCCTGAGATAATGTCAGAAGTGTGTACAAGATAGCAGGACAAGTGGTATGTTTTCATTTTCACTCATTCTTTTATAAACAGGAAGAATAAAAATGACATAAGTAAACTGATTTTCAAGAGTGGGGATTTCCAGATGTCACCTTACGCTGAATATCCGAAGAACCCTCGGGCACAAGAGTGGGGCAGAGAGACCATCGAGATGCAGGAGAATGGAAGCACCAAGAACCTGTTGCAGATGACAGATGTGTATTATTCGGTATCTATCCATGGCTTAACTATTAACCCTTTGTGCCTGATACAGGAAAGACATATTTCATTATTTTTGGAAGTACAGAACCCTTTCCTGCAAGATAAAAGGGCAAAGCAAATGTCTTCCATAGACAGCAAGGCTCTGAGAGTCCTACAGACTCTAGCTATTACACATGGTGAATATCACAAAGACATGGCATTAGGAAGAGCCTTAGGGAAATATCTGGGAACATTTTGGTAGGTGTCCAAAAACCCCAGTCTTAGAGTAGAGAAAGATCCCTGTAGATAGTTTCCTCCCATCCACCCTCACTGATGATGTGGAAGGTTGAGACCTCTGCCTGAGGAACTTCACCCCAAAATAGGAAGATGCTGGTCAACGAGGACCCCTCTTTTCTTCCATTCCTTCCCTCTCCTAGGTACATAGGGAGCATCCCTTCAGCTCTGAAAGAACAAGGAGTAATAGGTTGTGTAGGGCACAGAAAGACACGAGCACAAGACTCGCTGTCGTGGCTGGTACCATCTGCTAATTTCTGTATCCAGAGCTCTGATGCTGGTGTACCATCTGTCACTTATCTGCAGCAATGTGTACTTAAGGTGTGTGTGGGTTACTCACACGAGTGACAGTCACAGGATTTCACCCAAATCACATATTCTGGACTCCTGTTTTCCAGAGCAGAGAACAGAGAGCATTACCTTTTTTTCTGGCTTGTATTTTAAGTTTTCCATTAAGCAGGTTTAATGGATTGCACAGTACAAAGAGAAATAATCCCCCTTCCTGCTTCCACTAAGAATGAGATATTTGGAAATGAAAATGCGCTTCCTATACTTTTTTAAAGACTTTTATTATGCTGGCAACTAGAAAGGGGAACTTTTTAGCAAGCAGTAGATGATGAGGGCTTTGAATGAATCTGCTTTTTACCAGATCGAACCAAGTGACTTGATGTTATTTACTGGGTGAAAGGATTGTAGTCTTAGACATCATTGTTCCTCAAACAAGTGACCCCAGGAGATTTACTTAAATAAGAGAAGGGAAAAGAAAGGAAGGCCAGATCATTTTGTGTTTGACATATAATTTAAGGGCCTGTGTTGGGAGAGGAGGTACCTATGGTTAATGGGGAAAGAAGTGTTCCCAGGTAACACTCAAAGCAAGAGACTAACTTTGATTTTCTAGTAGTGTTTCTTTTAAGGATGGCTCTGGACAATATCCTACTCATAATAGTTATTTTGACACCTGAGCTCATCAGTAGAATTCTTTTGGATTAAAAATTAACTGTGTACTTAGACTTCACTTGGTGGAGTCAGGTAAACTTCAAGTCTGCTAATTGACCAGATGCTGAAATTAGATTTCATCAGAATAATCCCTTCAGGCAATATGTAACTCCCACAGTAAAAATCTTTCTAGGTTATAGAGATCATTAGCAATCATGTTGTTCCTTCTAGTTACTGAAATAACTGCTAGGAGAGGTGGTAAGGCTGTGCCTGAAGGAGGATTTGAGTGTGAGAATAAGACCCTTTTTATTTAATTTCTTTGCTAATACAGCCAACTGGACTGAGAAATCCTGAACTGGAAAGAAACGGACTTTATCCTCCCTACACTGGTTTGCCTGGATCTCGACATTCATGCATCTACCCTGGACAATACAATCCATCCTTCATTAGTGACGAAACCAGAAGAAGAGACTATTTTTAGCAGAGAGTGGAGAGGGAGTGGAAGACTGAGACAGTTTTGTGGCCCTTGATCCCCAGGTACAATGTCTCCTGGGTAGTTCAGGCCACATCAGTCTTACTCTTCCCATTTAACAGGAAGGACTTTGAACTTCATGCGGAGCATTGCTGCCCCGAAGGCTGGTTACATTTGCTGAGGAGGAGGAGGAGGGAATGGCTCAAGGTGCACATCACTATAAGACCCAGATGGAAGCTAACACATATACTCCATATTCATTCTGTGCTGCTTCTTCACTCTTTACGCTACATGGCAAGCCTGGAGCAGTACAGGCAGATGAACTGTGCCCAGCACTCTGCATTGAATACCACTAGGGAGTGTTTTGTTTACAGATCTCATTCTCTGTTGCCTGTGCTTGTCATCTTAGCCAGCCTTCATACAAAGATTCACTGTGCAACTGCTTTTGGTAGGGCAAGTTTTTGCACTCACTCTTACATTGCTGCATTTCTATGCTTTGTACATGACAGGGAAGCTGGCGTATCTTTTGGCCCCCACCTTCTTACTGATAGAAGTTCTCCACATGGTTGGGTCCTTGCTGAAGCCAAGTGTTTGGCAAAATTGCCTGAATTCATGGGTTGATTGTCTTCAAGGAGTACAGGAAGGTTAGTTATACCACTGCAATTTTAACTGAAAAAAGACACAGTTGATCCCATGTGCTGCTTTGAAAACCTTATATATATAGGGAAAAGTCTGAGTATGTTGTTGTTTTGTCAATCAGTGTTGTTCAGAAGTGATGCCACTACATGCCATCCTAGCACTTCCATATAGGGTCTTATGGGGCTGTTTCCCCTCAGGGATTTCAATGCCTGTAGAAACAGCAATATAGTATTAAATATTAGCTCACAGGGAAAAAAAAAGATGAGCTGGGAATTCAGCATGCTCTTTGTGAGGAATCTGTGAAGGAGCAATAATGTGGTAGCCCTGGCTGGGCAGAGAAACCTGAATTCTGGGCACTGAAGGTGGGGCATAATGTTTTTAAACCTCCACAGTGCACCTTGACTTCTATAGGAGATGTGGAGGCTTTCAGTACATTAGAAAATAAGGCTCACTGCAGTCAGTTGCATTAAAGGGGGAGAAAAAACGTGATCCTAGCATAGCAAAGATTACTTACGTTGAAGTGTTTTGCTTTCTTCCATCCTAGTTTCGAATAATTCAGACCAGGCAGGTTTCCCCCTGTAGGTGTGTTAATTCATATTAGCAAAAGCTAAAGAATGTAAGTCATTGCATTTCTCGCCAAAGATCAGACTGCAAGCTCATGGACTGTATTCTGACCTGAACTGGGTGTTGAAAGAAATCTTATCAATCATAGAATCCTAGAATGGTTTGGGTTGGAAGAGATCTTAAAGACCATCTACTTCCAGCGCCCTGCCATGGGCAGGGACACATTCCACTAGATCAGGTTGCTCAAAGCCCCACCCAGCCTGGCCTTGAATACTCGCATGGATGGAGTAACTTCTCCGAACAACCTGTTCCGGTGCCTTACCACCTTCATAGTGAAGAATTTTTCCTTATAGCTAATATAAATATATCTGCCAGTGTAAGATCATTCCCCCTTGTCCTATTGCTACATGCCCTAGTGAAAAGTCCCTCTCCAGCATTCCTGTAGCCCCCTTAAAGTGCTGGAAGGCTACTCTAGGGTCTCACAGGAGTTGTCTCTTCTCCAGGCTGAACAGCCCCAACTCTTTCAGCCTGTCTTCATAGCAGAAATGCTCCAGCCCTTTGATCATCTTTGTGACCTCCTCTGGACTTGCCCCAGGTCCACATCCTTCTTGTGTTGGGGGTCCCAGAGCTGGATGCAGCACTCCAGGTAGGGTCTCATGAGAGCAGAGTAGAGGGGCAGAATAACCTGCTGGAAGTGCAGCTTTTGATGTTGCCCAGGACACAGTTGGCTTTCTGGGCTGTGAGCACACATTGCTAGATCATGCTGAGTTTCTGGTCAACCAACACCCCAAGTCCTTCTCCTCAGGGCTGCTCTCAGTCCATTCTCTCTCAGCCCGTATTTGTGCTTGGGATTGCCCTGACTCACATGCAGGAAATATAATGAAGTATATTTTACCACTTGTCTTTAGTGCACTGTTTATCTGAGTCATCCAAACCCTGTCCAGACACAGTATCCAGATGCAGATCCTTCCCCCAGTTGTGACTGTGCTTTGAATTCTAGGTGGCTGTTTATATGAGGGTAACAAATAACAATTCCTTAGCCATTAACCCACCATCTCTGTAGTGCATACATAAGTTTATATTCCCTTCTCCCCCACCAGGCTTTAAAAGACACAGAGCCTACAAGTAAGTTCATAAGGTAGCTCAGCTCGCTGAAGTGTTAAGGATCGTGGGGTGTGTCCCCCAAAGTGCCTAACCCCAAGTAAGGACTGATGCTGATGTGTCTTGTGGCCTCTCACTGGAGGCAAACCTGATGTGATGTAGCTGTCCATCAGAGGGCAGGTACTTGCATCCTACAGGTGGTGTGTGTTCCAAGGTCCTTTCCCAGCACTTGAAAGGCCATTATGTTCCTTATCAAAAGTGAGTGACAGGTACCCAGAGGAAGAGGAGGTGGCACCAGGCAGTTATTAGCTGTGTTGTCTGAGAGGTTTCTTATCCCTGCTCACAGTTGCTTGTTTTCTCAAAACTGCAAGGCAGGAAAGGCACCGCAGATGTGCTTGAGAAGACTTCATCTCTTATCTACTATGTAGGTATCTTATCTAATATGTAGCAGTGTGACCTTGCAGAAAAACAGAGCTTAATGGATGCCTGGGGCAGTAATCTTTGTACTTACATGTACTTATGGTGACAATACAAGCAACTTCATGCATGTCTGGTCCATAATCAGCATTGTAGGTAGTAGTGCACAGCTTATCTCAGCTGTAGGCAGGAAAGGAATGGATGCTTATGGGAAGTACAGCTGCCTAAGGAGCTATGTTTAAAGAAAACTGTGGTTACAGTATCCAAAATACTGTAAGAGGTAAAGCACAAGAGCTAGCTGTTCCCTGCCACACTGATCAGTGTTTCCAGTCCACAAATGATGTTCTTCTCCCTTTCCTTAGCACCTGATCTCTTAATTGCACAGGATCCATTGGCTGATGAGCAATAAGGACTTTGCTGTGCTGTGAGATCTTTCAAAGAGGGCATTGGCAGGGTCATTTCTGTGCAGGTGGGTTGCCTCCAGTTTTGAGAGTGCCCAGGACAGAAAGAACAGCCTTTCCAGTGGTATGGAGGAGGATTTTGTCTGTGTTAGAAAAGAAAAGGGGAAGCTGGTATTCATGCTAAATCTAAATCTAAAGTATACAATCACTGGACTTTGTCCCTGATTACTAATGCAGTTTGTCAAAAAGTGTCTCAGCAATGATGGGAAAGCAATGATTTAACCATGTGCCAGCATTTTCTCGGACGGGGAACCAGCTAGGCACATGTTTATAGGCAAAGATATTTAATTGTTTATATAGTTTATAGTCTGGGAGACACACTCACATGTGTCAAGTACAAAGGGTAAAGTAGGAAATACCAACTCACAACTGCAGATCTGTCCTATACAGAGTAATATAGACTATGTGAACAAAACTCCTGGTCTCTATCTCACAGCACATTGCAAGTGGAATTGAGATAAGACTATTTCTAATTGAGAGCACCCAAAAGTTTGCAATTAATTAATTTTAATTTCTTAATGATCTTTGAATACTTCTTAAAGCTGTATCTGGCGACAAAGGGTCTCAGTAAATCCAGCAGGATTTTCTGAGTGAGGGCTGCAAAACTTGGCCTTTTCCAAAATAGTGAATGTTACTGCACTGAAAGCTTCTCTCTGCCAAAGGAGATAAACATTGGGACATTTCTTATGGGAATTTATCCGTTGCAGCCTGACCTTCTATTTAGCTTTGGTGAGAAGGGGTCACAAGACCACTGCGTAGTCCACAGGAGAAGGAAAAAGGTCTCTCCTGACCAGCAGGGTTTTCCCTGAGTGTCCTAGGAGGCCCCACTCAGTGGGCAGGAAAGGGTTTACGCAGGAGTAGTCAGCACCTGGGTGAGTGCAGGTGCTTTCCCACACAGTGATTCAGGAGGTCTTCAGGGAGGTGACAGATGCAGCCTGGGGTAATTCAGCCCTTGGGTCTCCACCAGCCCAGCTGCAACCTGTGCTGAGATGCTTCCGTCTTCACCCAAGCACCACCGCTCCCAAGTCCGCTAGGACACAAAGGGTGGGTGCAGTGCACTGTGTTTTGTCACAGTTTATGATGGTTATTTTAGTGCAAATGTTTATCACCACTCTCCAGCAGTATGGGCTTGCTCAGCCACGTCAGGGGTGTGGTCTGGTTCAGTTTGCCTCTGTGTAAAGCTGCCACTGCAATCCTCTCTGTGTGTCTGCCATAAATTAGGCATCCCCTGGCAGTGGAGTGGGTCTTGTTGCTCCTGCTGGATATAAGAAGGGGCTGCATGTGCCCTTAAGCCTACTTTCAAATGCAGATGCTTTGCTGTTCACTACCTAACTCCCTATAAGATGTCTAAATACATGTAGCTTATTTCTCAGACTGTTTAGATTACCCCTAGCTACCCCAAAATACAATTTTTTGAGCACACTGGATGTTTTTTTGCCAAGGGAAATTGCTTTTCACTATCTAAGAGGATAAGGTTGAATTGGCATGTTTTCTATAAGGAAGATGCAAGTGCTTCAGACAGATGTGGGGAAAGGAAGAAAAAGCTACACCCACGCTGCACATAAATCTGCTATTGCTCCTGGCTACGGTGGAAAGCTAGGGGGGCAGTCAGCAAGGGCCCATGGGCAGTTGTGTGGGTGTAGTTTTAATTAATTTGGGGAAAAAAGGCTAATTCTGTTGCTTGATGGGAAAAACTGTAAGAGGCATGTGTTTGCTGCTGTTGTGCCCTGCCAATTGTACTGACAAAAGCCCCTCAGGTACAGGAATACCCTTGACAGTCAGCAGAGAAGAGGCAGTCCCAGTGAACAGATCAGCAAAATGCAGATTTGAGGGATCATTCAAAAGGCAGCTTGAACATACAGCCTTCCTGTGTCCCGTGTCCTTGCCATGCACTGCTGCTTGCCCTGGCCAGGCCTCCCAGCTGCACTGGAAAATCAGGGGATCAGAGGGTTTCTGCATGTTGTTGAAACCTTACAGCATTGAATGGGGCTATATGGGGAAAAAGCAGCACAGGTCAATGCCCTTTTGCCTCCACATTTATAGCATTAGGTTTCTTAGCAGCAATGAATCTCATGCTGTAGTGGCATTTCCTGTAAGTTTCACTGTCACAGTCATCCCTTGTGAACAGCCTTCTAAAAGGCATCTGTCTCCACACTGAGTGGTGGTAAAGGCTTTTAAAAATAGCAATAACTTGCAGTTAGAGAGAGGTATTTGTCATTGTGAAATTGTTTGTGCCAATACTTGCAAAAGTTGTTTGCTGGGACCTGAGTGAGCCCCAGAGTGGGTTTGGATATTGCTGCAGATACACCAAGTGCTCCCCTGGGACTTGTCTCTAATGCTGGTCAATGGCCGTATCCATTCCAAATCCAGCTGGACTTTTCATTCCCTCATAGTAATCTTCAATCTTTAGTTTGATTCCTGAAATTAACAAGAACCCATGTGTTTTAGTAAAATGCTCTTCCTATGCTGACTAACGTTTTTTCCTCTTTACACACAACAGATATAACCCAGCATCCATTACAGTGATTAGAGTAACTCTCCCATGGACTGTAATGAAGTTTTTAGGCCTGAATTATTCCACCACCAGGGTCACCTTTGTGTAGTGCGTGTGTTCCCATGGCTCTGTGTTCTGCCTATTTCTGTGATACTGTTTCTGCCTTTCCATGTTGTATTTATTTTTCTAGAAGTATACTTATTACTGCAGCAGGACCTGTATTACGTGAGATTGAACAAAACAGGTTCAAGATCTGAAATACTCTCTTCAGAAGAGAATGAATGTGAATTTTGTGTAGTTGCTTTACTGGTTAACCAACCTGTTTCCTATAG
This sequence comes from Acanthisitta chloris, assembly GCF_000695815.1. Classification (NCBI taxonomy): domain Eukaryota; kingdom Metazoa; phylum Chordata; class Aves; order Passeriformes; family Acanthisittidae; genus Acanthisitta; species Acanthisitta chloris. The sequence continues at coordinate 9,357 of NW_008680380.1, read as the reverse complement.
TGCAAGATCTTCTGGGCATATAGAGATGCTTCCTGCAGTCACAAATACCAACTACTCTTCAGTTCGCTCTTACTTGACCCTTTAGAAATGATGTAAGATCTTCTAGTTTCAGAAGGGGTATGTGCTTTGTGCTTGTAGTAAGAGTTTGGGACTTCTTCCATGTGTATTTAATTCTTCATTCCCTTGAACTGCTGAAAGTGAAAAGTAGGAGATCCATGAAGGGATAATAAATAGCAACAACAAAAGAATATGCTTATTTGTTTTGCAGAAGTAAATGAGTGTGGCTTCAGTACTGTAAGGTCATGTGTGGGATGACACCTCTTCTGTTTCTGGTCTGTGTTGCATGTCCATAACATCCTTGTTGAAGGAAAACCTGGAGAGGTAATTTATTCTGGTAAAGTGCTAGAAGGGATGGGAGTCTTGCTTGGGTTAACGACTGTAGCATGCAGTCCCTGGGTCTCCAAAGTCCTATATGGAAAAGTCCTGTGAAATACAGTAAACACTGATCACTTCTCTTGAACATTGCAATAGAATTCACCTGACATAAAAGGTCTCCAATAAAATCTGCTAGGATGGGTTTACTTTAAAGAAAAAAAAAACAAACCCAACAGAATAAATACTTACTATTTTCCTTTTGTTAGAGGAAAATGTTGAACTCAGTCATTTGCTTTCAACCCTGTTAAATTTTACAGGACTTTCTCCTAGCAGAAGGTCAAACTTGGTGTGTAAAATCATTATAGTTTATTTGAGCAGCTTTCAGAATTGCAGTAGTAAAGCTCACTGTTTGTGACCTCTATTTCTAAAGGTGAATTTTCAGCATTTGTTTCTGCTTCTTTTATCAACCTGAATGCAAACCTGCTTTATGTTCTTGACATTGCTACATTTCCTTCCCTGTATTTCTGAGTGTTTGCTTCCAAGTCACTGGGGTTCTGAGGACATTTTCCAAACCAGTATTATTTAAAGTTGTATCATGTTTTCAGCCTCCACTAATTATACAGTACTGTAGTAACAAAATATAATTTTTAAGGATTGGATTATTTTTATACCTGCATCCAATATTGTTAAATCTGGCGTTCTAGTCAGTATTATAAAAGGATACAATAAAATTATGAATATTACTGTCTCTGCTTTTTATTGTCTTTAACTTTCCCTGCAATGAAAAACATATGCAATTTTTGAATGGTTTTAATTATAATTAGAAATCTAACCCAGAAAAATAAGAAATTGTATAGTTCTTCTGGTGGTTCTTCCTGATTGAATAACTACACTGAAAAGCAAAGAGGAAATGGGTATGTTCTGTTAGTTGTGCCACACAAACTTCTGCCCGGATGAAATACAAATTGTGTTCTGATACTTTTATTTTGGTAGCACTGAGCAACTCAGTCTAATTTTAGTTTTTCCTCAGTTTAATTTTTCATCCTGCTGGAATTGGTGAAGTTATGTGCATGTTGGAGGGGAGGAAAACCTCAGGAGAGGTGAGTGCAGCAGGGGTTTTTGCAAGGGCAAGAGACTGGACTTGACCACAGTGAGGTCCATCCTGTCTCAGTAAGTGCCACCAGGGACTGTGAAGAATATACAGCTGAGTGTCTCTCAGAGGAAGAAAGTCACCTTAAATCCAAGTGAACATCAAGTCTGACCCAGGCTGCTGGAAAGAGGTGTGTTGTGTAAGAGCATCTGGAGCAATGGTGGATATGTTCACTTGGGACACTCTTTTCCTATATTGCTCCAGAGCAGTACAACAAAACTGTGATAGCAATCAAATGGGGCTAAGGTGGGATTCATCTATTCTACCAAAGGTTAAGTGGCCAGTGTGAACACACCATCTGCCTCCAGTAGCCATGAAAAAAGACATCGGCATCTGCAGAGGGTAGCTTACTCTGTGGTAAGATATTCCTCACCTTTGACAGCAGTGTCCCAAGAAGTCACTGCCTTAGAAGAGGGTGCTACTCACAGAGGAATGACAAGTGTAGAACATACTTGCTGCTACACCCTGGAACTTTAGTTTACTTTATATTGTGATACAGTTGTTGCATATATACAAGTATAGAGTTGTGTTCTATGCCGGTTCCTTGTCTAGTAAGACTGGTGGAAAATAAAGGGGAGAGAAACTTATTAAATCCTGAAGTTCTGCTAATTTGCAAGGGAAGGACTGTTGTTAGTGCCTCAGTTTTGTTGCCAAGACTATTCCAAGTTGTTCCACTTTCTGTGTGACATTGACGCCTGTTAAGGAAATTGACAGTGCAAAGGGAGGGGTGACAACATTACCATGGGACTAGGTAAAATATCTTCAGAGTTATGGACAAACACATGATTTACCAGTCCTTCCCACTTCAACTTTGCATACTAGTGCCTCTGAAACCACTATAGTGTGTGCCCTCAACCACCTTAGGAACCACCTGAAAAGAAGTCAAAGTGTATCTGCTTCCCCGATTATGGGTGAATCTGTATCTATAGCACTTTGATTGAGACTTCCTGAAGACTTTTTTAAACTTTTATCTAATTACAAAATACATGTCTACTTGTGTATGTAATATATAGTGGATGAACCAAATTTACAAGAGATAACAAGGTGTATAGGAATGTAGTAAGGCATAGGATTGAAAAATACACAGGAAGAAAGTATGGAGCTAGTGCAGGTGAAGAGCTGTAAAAGATACTTGTTCCTACTTATGTCTTGTGATTGCATGATTTCCCCTTGATTACGTTGCAGCTTACGGTTAATAATGAGGCTGCACAGGACTATGAACTTTCTAAAAGATAAATAAGGCCTTTCACCTTTGATTCTTCTTTTACCTGCCATAAACAAGTATCAGCAAGAGAGCAACTTGTATATTCTTACTAAAGATAGTGTAGTTTTTATTCCATGGTAATTTTTTCTGTGTTCTTGATTGCCGTATCTGAGATTTGATTCACAACAGTTTGATTTTACAGCTTCTGGAAAGTAATTAAGTTATTTCTGCAAAGAAAGTTTTCTCTCTAATTCCTTGCAGGACATCACAACTGTTGTGGCTGTGTGAGTCTGTCTGGACTAACAGCCAACTATCGATTGTCTAAGTGTGCACTTACTGACTTCCTCAGTAATTTCACCAGAGCTGCTGATGTTTCACTGGCATCAGTTCTCCTGTTTTGGTATTTATCTCTTTGTTCTTCTAAACCACCAAATCTCTATTCCTAATTCCACCACAAATTGGCAAGCCTGTCACCCTCCTTTTCCCTGGAGAGAGCCTGTTGTCACCACTGGTGCGTCACAAAATGGACAGGGAAGGACAAGCAGAGATGAACAGTTCTGGTACATGAAGATATATGTCTGTTCAGTGCATTGTTTCCTGAAGGAAATGGTGCCTTTTTCATTGCAAATGATTCACACTGCCAAAGCTGTGATTGTAAATGACATAAACAACCAGGTAAGAGTGGAAGTGAAGTCTAAAAATATGGGTAGTACACCAGCTTCTGATGTGCATTCACTATAGGGAGCAGTTTTAATGTGCAGGACACACTCAGCAGTAGACACTAGTATAGGCAGCAAAGCTGCACCATTTACACCTGCTGAAGACCTGACCCTCGTTTTCAACAGTGGCCTGAGAAGTTTTCTTGGTCCTACACACTCACTTTGCAGCCAACAGGGAGCTTATAGACCTGGATTAGTCTAGCTGCACCTTGAGGCAGCATTGGAAAATCAGAATGTATCATGATGACTTAAGAGTCCAGATCTGGAAGATGGACATTGCCAGAGGATGAGTGGAATACAGCTCTGCAGACACCCTCCACAGCCAGGTTTGTCCCCCTCTGCACACCCATTTCCACCTGAAGTATGCACGGTGTCTCCCCAAATGGCTGGTGTCAGGAGGTGTTGGCTCTACCTGTGGGTTCACAGCACTGAAATGCCTTATTCTAATGAGACTTTGGGATTAATTTTTGGATGTCCCCTGAAGCTGGGAGGGTGGTGGTGGCCTGGGGTGGAGGCTGGACACTGACCAAGGTATTTTCTTCCCAGGTATTTTTTCTCCTTTTTCTGTCAGCTCCCTGGCAAATCGGAGCTTTAAGAAGGGTCCTGGAGGAATCGAAAGGGCTGGTATGAGTGACTGGCATGGGGGAGGGAGCAGCAGCAGAGGTAGGAGCTGAATCCAGCATGGCACAGAGGGGTAGCCAGAGTGATGGGGGGGATTCTGGGCCCCTCAGAACACCGTAGGGCTGGCTCTGACCCTGGTCATTCTGGTCATCCTGGCAGCCCTGTACCCCAGCTGGTTGTACCCCAGCTGGGGGCAATGGGCCCTGGCTGCTCCTGGTACTCTCATTGCCCTCAGCCCCACAGCTCCCTGACAGTGAGCATGACATGCTTCCCACCCAGGGCCCCCCAGTACTGTCTCCTGAGGGAACACCTAGCTATGTGGGGCTACCTTGGGGTCCGTAAGCCTGTCCCAGGCTGCCATAGGGCAGGGCAAGTGCTGCCAGGGGTCACTGTGGGGAGTAGGGGTAGGTGTGGGAGCAAGCTGCACTGGAAGGGCTTCAGGGGTGGAAGAGCAAAGGAAGATGCATACAAAATACCCCACATTTCAGGCTCAGCACCCTCAGTTGGTTCACCTGACAGGGCACAGCAGGATGAGACCACTCATCTCCCAGCAGAGACACACATCTGTTTTTGCTGTCTGTAAGCCAGCAATGTTTCCTGGTTCAGTGCAAGTTAAAAATTTAGGAGAACCCTAAGCTCAGGAATTACTGAGTAATACTTCTTGTCTCTCTCACCCTCCTACATGCAAGGAGAGCTACCCTGAATATAGGAGATTAGTACCTGGGACTGCATTTCTTGTTCTTAAAATAGAAGATCAAACAAAAGCAGATGAAGGAGGGGGAGAGGTATTTAACACACAGAGCATGTTACTTGGCATTCAGAAACATGTTCATAACCTGCCAGTGTTGCTGGCAGTGGAGTTTGCCAGAGGAGACCAGTTCCACAGCCACTAGAGGTGGCTTTGCAGGGAATACACCGATAGGTTGCTCATCCCTCTTGTCTATGTCTGATAATGGCAGGATAACTTGTGTTTGCTTCACAGAAAGACTTTACAGGCAGTTGTGGCAGGATAGAGGGCCATCCAGACCTTCAAAGTGAGAGAAATTGCACCTTTTCCTGAAAAGGAGGAACTGGAAACCACTGTGGTTCATCCAATTTCTAATGGTCTCAAGCAGTGCATTTTATTGGAGCACAAAGCTGAACAAATGCACTGTTCCACTGGAGAACTCAGGCAGGTCAGGCAGTTAAAAATAAGAGAGTTTGGGAAAACCAGATCCTGCCCACAGAGACCCTTTTTTCCATCTTGGTCTCTGTCTAGCAATTTTCAGAGGCTTCCTGGGATGTAATATCGAAAAAGTCTCAGTCTCCAATCTATACACCCTGTGTTACCTGCTCTGTGGACTCCTGGGCTGTCATCACTGGAGAACTCAGGCAGGTCAGGCAGTTAAAAATAAGAGAGTTTGGGAAAACCAGATCCTGCCCACAGAGACCCTTTTTTCCATCTTGGTCTCTGTCTAGCAATTTTCAGAGGCTTCCTGGGATGTAATATCGAAAAAGTCTCAGTCTCCAATCTATACACCCTGTGTTACCTGCTCTGTGGACTCCTGGGCTGTCATTTCTAGGCTCCTGACCATT
>NW_008680380.1:0-3688 GCF_000695815.1 Acanthisitta chloris | reverse complement strand
TCAGCAGGCATACATTTCCCCTCAAGAAAGGAAGGCTGCCACTCTCGCCAAACACCTGCTGGCCATCCTGTCTGCTCCTTCTCTTGCCACACCACTTTAGTGAGCCCACAACATACATCAGATGGCAGTAAAGAAAACAGCCATAATCACTGCCAGAAGGGTCAAGGTCTGTCCTGTTTCTTGCATGTCAAAGATGTTTTCTGTTGCTTTTTACCCTGTTAAGTGGAAAGAAGTGCTTTGGCTTAAGATTTTGCTTATAAGAAAAGAGGCATGAAGCGGGTCTTTACCGGTAATTTATTGCAAGGGAAGTGAGCATGTGGATCCCAGGTACTCTGCTCTAATGGCATAATTTTCCTGCCTTGGGATGGGATCACCATCTCCACTCTAAAAACAGATTATACTGTGCCCTCTGTATAATTTGCACTGAAGGTGTTGGTATGGAAAGCTGGCAGGGGATAGCTGGTGTGCTGTCAGTTCCCATGTTAGGTTATTTAGCAGTAATTTCCTTGTATCAACAGATCTCAAGTATTTATGATTTAAAGGAAGAATACTGCAGGTTGAGAAATCTCCTCCCAGCCTGAGGAAGAAAAACACAGCTTGAATCTATCATTTGTCACTTGACACCATGACGTCAGCTCAGGGCTGAACTCTACCTGTGGCTGGGACCTTAAATGAGCTGATGCCAGAAGAGAAAAGCACTTTCTCTTAGACTTAGCAGTAAGTAGCAGCAGCAACAGAAGCAGCAATGAGACACTGTATATTCCTCACTGTGTTGTTCAGCCTGGTGTTGAGCCTTTTGACAGGTAAGAAACACTATCTTCTGTTTTGGGATTTATCGGGGCAGCTATTCTGTGGCGGTGAATGGACTGCTTAGTACTTTCCGCAGCTGCTGAGAGGTCAGTTTTGATACACAATTAAGCATGTCTAGATTTTGATTAATTAATGATGAAAGATGTCACTGCAAGCCAACAGTTTTCCTTGCTCACAGAGCAATGCAAAATCACTGGGGCTTGTGATTAACCCAATTTAGCCTATTCCAAGAGCAGTTTTCGGGACTTGCACATTAAACCCAGGTAATTCAAGCTCTGTTACAGTCATAACAAAAGGTGAGACTGTTCCACCCCAGTACCCTTCCAGCCAGAGGCTCCTTAACCAACCAGTCTGGAAAGCAGCACCACTTGAGCTGGATCGCAGGGCTTTTCTTCCCTCCTGTTGAACTAAATTAATAGAAACATCACCACCAGCTTGCAAGAAGGTTGCACTATGGTCTGCTCAAACTAAAGGGCAGGTATCATTCCGTAAGCCACTTACTACTTTTTCTGGCATTGTGACAAACTTGCTAGTTGTGGGCCAGAGCCTATGCCCAAACTTGCTTTTTCCTGATACTCAGTGAGAGGTACAAGGGAGCATTAACAGTAGTAGAGTTAAAGCTACTATAATGAAGAGTTTTGTGGGAACTTGAAACTGTGAGAGGACAGCAACTTCCAGTTAATATGAAGATAAAGGTACAGAGATATGAACCAAATTAAGACCTGTTAAGCTTGAAACCAGTGATAGGTGGTTGTGGGTCTCTGTTGACTACTGTGAGTGAACATATATATTTCCAGTCACATCTGCAATATGCTACAGACCAACTTTCAGCTATAAATCATAAGCATAGAAGTCTTAAAGGTTGTCAGTTGGTTGGTTTTCTGTTTGGAGGCTTGTGGGTAAGTTGTGAAAAATCTCAACCAAAGAGTTATTGAAAGCAATATGAAGCTTTCACTTTGCATCAGGATGGGTCTGCCCAGAAACCTTTATCATTCTAAGCGAGCATTTTAAAAGCCTTGCAGGATGTGTCCATTTTCTGAATAGTACTGGCAAAGGCCCTGCCCTGCTCAGCAGCCAGATGTCTCTGCTATTCCATAACCTTGGTTGTATCATCCATTTCTTTATCGCCATAGTAAATGCCTGAGTACATTAATGCATCCTGTTTCCTTGCACACAAGGTTATGGCACACAGAGCCATAAAATAGCCACCTTTGCTCAGGTTACCTTTGATAAGCCCATCAGTGAGGTTCAATTGTAGCTCGGGTGCTCTGCTGTCACCAAGGATGCTATTCTTCCCAAGTCCAAAGGGTACTCCTGGACAACTGTTAGCCAGAGTTGCTCAAGGCTAACGGTTGTTGTTAAAAAAGGGCTATCTCTGTAAGAGGCTGTTGCTCCAACATCCTTTGTCTGTGGACAGCATAGATTAATATTATGATTATAGAAAAAACATACATTTCTTTGCAATGACTGGGGAACAAATAATGCTGCGTATAGGACAGGGTAACCAGTAGAGACAGAAACCTTGGCACAATTACTCATGTTTCCCCTTCACCTAGAGAAGACTAATAGATTACTTGTCTTTTGGGTGTGCCTTTTCTAGGTGAGATTTATTGAACAGAAGAAAAACATTTATAAGCTATGTCTCACTTTGGATTTTCAAAGCCCTACAAAGCTCTTGAAAAGTGGGGTCTATTTTTCAAATATCTGCTGAGATTTACAGAATCTCCTAACCAGCATTAGGACTGTGATAGTGACACAGATTTTAGCCACAAATACATCTTCCAGCTGCATGCTGTTAGTGCTTTAGATTAAATTATTATTGCAGCAGCATTAACTCAGAGTAAATATGTGCATTCCTAACTCATATATTAATTAATTCAAATTACAGTTAGATAATATGATCCAGATTGGCCATTTGTCAGTGTCACACATTTATCAGCAAGGCTGGTTTATTATTTGTTTCCCTTACTTCTAGAAAAACAAAGAAAGAAACAAACAAAAAACCAACCAAAATAAAACCCCAACACATTCTTTATATCAAGAGTTGAGAATGACACAGTTTAAATAATTCGAAGAAGAACCCCAGCCCGGAGAATATATGGTAGTCAGTGGGATACCCTGGACCATGCCCTGTCAGTCAGCATTGCTGGGACCAATTTGTGCACCTACAAATCATCACGAGTCACCTACAGGAGAAAGGCAGGGTGTCACACAGTTACAGCAAAAGACTGGTGGGAAAGAGCCTATTGCCACAGTGTGGAAGAAGACCTAAGATAGACAAAATGAGGGGAGACAGCCGAAAGGCAAGGCAAGGCTGCCCAGGGGTTTGGCTGTTAAGCCCCACGCTTGTCCTGTGCCACTTACCTGCTCAGAGATTGTCCTGCATACAGAGAGTTTCCAAAGGCCTTTGCAATAGATAATGCTAAGCAGTACTGACATCTCTCTCCCATTCCTCAGGAACCTCAGCTGTAACAACTGCTTCTGGAATAAACGGAATAACCCGAAAAGATCAAGGTAAGGAGCAAAACCATTAGGTGGCCCCTTCTGCAGACAGATTGGAGTAGCCAAGTCCCAGAAAACTCTTCAGTCCCGCCAGACATGGATGAGATCCCATGCCGGAGTTTCCCCATGTTCCTGTCCCAGGGGAGACAAAGGTGCCCAGATCAAGGATGCCAAACTTCTCCACTCCTCCATGTTTCCTCTCTGACATATACTGCAAGAAGAAAATGTTGGACAGGACTTGGAGGGGCGGCTCATTACCTGCAGCTACCTTTCCCTTGCGCAGCTGTGCTGGATGCAAGAGGATCCCTGCAAAGAGGGAACACAGCACTGTGGGGCTGAAGCTAGGGAGAACGGAAGAATGCCTTTATGTTGTCCT
>NW_008680379.1:0-234 GCF_000695815.1 Acanthisitta chloris | reverse complement strand
CTTGGCCAAGGACCTTCTTGACCAAGGACCTTCTTGACCAAGGATCTTCTTGGCCAAGGACCTTCTTGCCCAAGGACCATCTTGACCAAGGACCTTCTTGCCCAAGGATGTTCCCCATGGAAGGACCTTCCCCCCCGAGGACCTTCCCCGCGGCTCCTTCCTCCCGTTTGCACTTTCGTGGCCGCGTTTGCTACTGACTGTCCCCCCTGTCCCTCCCCCCACACACGTGACCCC
>NW_008680378.1:8131-17795 GCF_000695815.1 Acanthisitta chloris | reverse complement strand
TTCCTTCTTTCCTTCTTTCCTTCTTTCAACAGGTGCCTGGGACAGAAATCCTTGAGAAATAAGCATTAACTTTAGCACTAGCAAAGAAAGTGGTCGGGGGAAGTGAGGGCTGATGTGCCCTGCGTGGGACCTTCCTTTGGGGATGGAGAGTCTCACTGGCTGCAGAAAGGAGGGTGTGGAGCAGGCCCAGGATGCTGCCAGTGCTTGGGATCTGTTCTCTTGGTCACACAGCTGTCTCACAGCAGCCCCAAAACAAGGCAGAGGAAGAAATGTCCTTCAGGCATTTGGAGAGGTGCCTGCCCTGAACCCTAGCAAGCTTGGGCAATTGTTCTCTAGTGTTAAAGCAGCAGCTGAAATGCTTGGAGAAAAGACCCAGAACAGTGATCTATACCTTTATGAACAGTCCTGCTGCTCTTATCCAGAAATAGAAAAAAATTAAGGGGAGGAGCACGTTGGTTTTATTTAAACTGTGTGAAGAGTTACCAGCTGAGCTCATACATTTGGCTGTGCCCCCTTGCCTGAAGCATCTGTCATCTATTGCATCCTTTTCATCATTTTCCTGAGTTTAGCATTGGTGATGTTTAATTCATTCCCCAGTGGAGCTGTGTACCTGTAGAGTCCAAAACACACAAACACAGCCACTTTGCTCACTTCTCAGCTCCCAAGGGTCTGAGTCCTGAAATACTTCACAAGTCTCTCCTCCCTGGGCAGCAACAAAGAGATGAGCTGAAAGACTGGCAGTGTTTTAAGTTCTTGTCCCACCTCATTTTTGACTAATTTCCTTACAAGTTGCTCCACTAAATTCCTCCCTCCCTGAGGGGGCAGGTGTTGTCAGCCAGTCTAAAGCACTTAAAATATCTTAAAATCACTGGCACTGTGTAGATCTGTCTCTCAGATTGTCACTCGATGAGGGTTTCAGCTTGGGCTGTAACTGCCTGGGGATGGGAAAAACATCTGCAAGGACAGACTCACACACACTGCTGGAATTCTGCAGTGGAGATGTAGCTCTGAGCTGTGACAGAGTCTGTGTCCTCAGGAGATGGATACCCCTGATGAAGTTCTCTCCCTTCCTGTGGCTTTGATAACTCCAAATGGCTCTGTTCAACACCAGAGGGATTAAGAAAAAAAAAGAGAAATAAATCCCAACAAAGCCAGCATGGTTGACTGGGACACCAGGAACACAATCACTCCTGCAGGAAAAGATAGAGGCAGCTTTGTGGAGAAAAACATTCTCCCTCTGACTGAAAGTAGATTTTCCTGCTGGCCCTTCCAAACAGACAGGATATAGAAATACACAGAGCAGGGAGAGATGACAGGCACTGTTGTGCAGCAGTGTTTACAGCCAGCTTGGGGGGTTTTCACTCTCTTCTTGTAGAAGTGATTTTAAAAATCCCTATGTTGTATCTGTGCTTGCAGAGACTTACCCCAGCTACAGAGCTACCAAAGGCTGCTGGAAACCTCTTTGGAAAGCAAAAGGAAGCTGCAGTAATCTTTTTTCTTGCTGTAGATGCAGCCTGTGACCCAATAGATTGCTGTGAAACTCATTTATTTTTCATGCATGTGTTTCTGTTTAACATTTGGGCAGATGCCCAGCTCACAACTTTAGACCATTGCTGAGACTCCCTGATCTCACCCTGCTGCCAGCTCTGCTCTTGCAGTGTGTGACCTGGCCTGGACAAGTTTTCATTTGACTTTTTGGGCATAATTAGTGATTTTTCTTTATTTATAGATCTAGCTTTTGCTATTCCTATTATGTCAAAAATAGTATCCTGTGGAGAAATAGCTTTTGTGAGTAACAGTGGGGACAACTGTGACTCCTTTTGTGTTCTTCAGCTTCAGAAATACAATTACCAGTTTCTAGGAATATAGGAAAGAATAAAACCTACTTTTTTCTTAGCACTGTCTCCATTGGTTTGGCCCTAGAGCACCTGGTTAGGAACAAAAGTAGCCTCTAATCTTAGAGAAATTTGTTTGCTGTGCAGACATCAGCAGATCTATTTACAAGTAAAAATGGCATTAAATTAGGTGTCCTGGCACAAAGTAATTTCTGAATCAAGTTTAGGCACATATTGCCTTTCTCTGCAGTTAAAAAGTTGCCACTGATTTCATAGTTTTTGGCTTCATCTCTTACAGCCAGGTCACCTGCATAGGCTGTACCTGGCCAGGAAAAGGCTGAGCTTGGGGAGGCTGTTTGGCTTTGGTGACTTCCCAGAAGCTCCAAGGGAGAGCTGCCCACCTGCAAAAGAGTTTTTGCTCTTTTGCTTTGATTTAGGTGAGGTGAAGATATATCCTGCACTGCTGGACCAGCCCAGAGATCCTCAGTTCCATGGGGATAATGAGGAGACTGAGGTGTCAGAAATGAGAAAACAAAGCAGCTCAGCTTATGGAGCCTGGACTGAAGTAAGCTTGAACTTTTATTTTATACAGTCCTTGTTAGTTCTTGTGTTCTGCTGCATCCACAACTGGCCACCTAAGCCAGACCTTGAAATAACACACTTCTTTCCACGAAGGACATGAGACATACAGCCTTAAGATATTCCCACTGCTTGGAGTTAGTTACTCAGGGCATTCACAAAACAGCAATTGCTTTTGAATGTGGATTTTACCCCACATGGGCCAGACAGTTTATTACTTTAATACCTTATTCCATTATCCTGAATGAAATAACTCTGGTTTATGTAGTTCATTGTTCCTGAGCCATGTTCACATGTTCTTTCATTGTGTTCTATCTGTGCTAAATGAAGTGTGTGAAACAGAGACCCTTCTGGCTCTGCTTCCAGAGTGTTTTAGCATGATTCCAATTTATAAACATGTGATTTAAATTCAGGCTTCATCTAATTGATTTCTCCAGAGATCTCAGAGGAGATAGGAACACTAACATGTGCTTCTGCTCAGTTGGGCTTGCTGTTTCCAGTTCTTCCTGTCTCTCTGCTATAGATTTCCCATGCCAAATACCCATCTATAATGTTGGCACAAAAACAAATCCCTGGTTTATCTCAGTGTAAACAAGAGAAAAGCTCAGCTAGTTGTGCTCATGGTTACTAACTGTAGAATTGTGGCATTTAGGAACTGCAGTGATAGGACAAGGGGCAATGGGTTCAAACTGAAGGAGGGGAAGTTTAGGTTAGATTTTAGAAAAAAGTTTTTTACTGTAAGGGTGGTGAGACACTGGCACAGGTTGCTCAGGGAGGCTGTGGCTGCCCCAACCCTGGCAGTTTTCACAGCCAGGTTGGATAAAGCCTTGAGCATCCTGATCTAGTGGGGAGATGTCCCTGCCCAGGGCAAAGGGATTTGGGACTAGATGATCTGTAAGGTCCATTCTAACCCCTAAAATTCTATGATTCTATGATTAAGGGTTTGGTTATGTTTTCAAAATGATTTCTATGCTCAAGTAGGATTATTTGCTCAGATTCATTCCTTAGGCCAAAGTCAGACCTGTTTTCAGCTCCATAATGATATTCACTGTAAGTCTTATAAAGCAGTGTGGAACTAGAGATAGATGGAGCAAAAGTTGTTGTCTCCTTTTAGCTGGCAGATATAGGCTACTCCCAACAGCAAATTCTCATAGTAGATATATCTCTTGTTGTTTGGGAAGGGTTAATATTGTGCTCTGAGACCATTTGTCCCAGTAGTCCATACAACACAGGTCCCTCTGCAAACTGTGGGTCCAAGTGAGGTAAAAGTTTCAAAACAAGATATAAATACCACTATTACCTCTCCTTTTAGCACAGACACCTGCACAAGGTTCTCAGGTTGCTTATAGCTACAGGAGGATTGATCTAGATGATCTTTAAGGATCCTTCACCCCAAACCATCCTATGATTCTAGAGCTACAGCATCTGAGCTAGAGGAGAACAATTTCCTCCTATGTACTGTTTTATAAATAGAAGATATTTACATCCTTCTGCCAGGAGTCAATTCTATTCCCTATGCAATTCTATCGGAGCTGTGTAATGGGATTATTCAGGGTAACACTGTGACATATGTCTGTTTGGGGTTTCACTGAAAAATTCTGTTGAGTTCTAAACAAATATGTTTAAAAACAAACATTATATGTTGTTTCATCAAAAATCTGTTGGTTGTCTTAGTCTCTGGAGTCTGTTTTGGGCTGTATTTCTGACTAGGCTTTTAGTCATCTGAATCTAAATGAAGCAGTATTTATTTTTGAAGGTGGGGAAAAAATTCCTGGGTTTCTGAGTGTTTCTTAGATGCAGATAAAGGGCATTAAATTTGGGGAGCACTGAATTCTGAGGTCAAAACAACATGCCTTTGTGGTTTGGGACCATCTGACCATTTCTAGTACATCAACACACACATTGTATAGTAAGAGCTCACTATTTTCTGTTCTATCAGTGACAGACATCCTGATGGGAGGAAGTACAACTCCTTCAAATGAATTGTTATAATCAGACATTTCCATTTTTATGGAAGACTAGGGCTAGAAACTTTGCCTTCTGGTGTCAGCTGGGCAATGCTGGTAATTTTGGGAAGTCCTCCACCTAGTAGTGAAAACAGCTAAGTGTTTTGCAACCATCAGTCCAATATTTTCTTATAGCAAGTACAGTTGGAAGAAAAAAACCTTCAGTTTTGGTTTGTTGAAGTTTGGCAAAATCAGGTTTCATGGTCTTTAATACTGCTTTGAACAAGGTGGCTATGAACAGCAGCACTCAAACCACTTGGATGATTCAAATCAAGAGCAGGTTGAGAATCAGCACTGAGATGAGTCACAGCCACTCCTTGATTAATGGAGGGAAAACATGGTAGACTTAATTTTTTCTATTATACAGGAGATGTTTTGGGTAAAGTGTGCAAGGAGAAATGATGTTGATGTTGCCTCACTGACATGTTTTGGTGCTAAGGGGGTGTCAGCAATTAGTTTATGCTAAATAGCTTAGAGCTGTCAGATGACAAATGGCAGTGGGAGCAAACAGGGGAGGGAACCAGTAGAAAGCTTAGGAGGGTAAAAATCCATCTTTCCCAGGCTGCAGCTGATGCCAGACATCCCAAAGCTGCTTTTAATGGATCAAGGAAGATTCACAAATGATCTTGGTTATTTAAAATTTTATTTGCATCCAATTTATTCTCATAAAAACACTCTAGTCTATTTGGTTTTAGTATTCAGACAGTACAGACTTCTGCCATTCTCACGAGTGATATTAGAGAAGCAGTACAAACCAACCTACCTTAGCATGTACCCAAGCACAAGTGGAACTAAACCCACCCAGACCTGGAAAATCTAATTAGCCTACTTTCTTAGGCTTTGGAGTTAAAATGCAATACTCAATTATAGTCACCAAACCATATAAATAAAATCTAACATGGTAAAATGGGAACAGCTGAATGTGCAAGAGTCAAAGTAAAAATACGTAATTAGGTATCTTGCAAATTAGAGCAATCACCAGTTAACTGCATCTGTGTTGGAACTGTCTCTTATAGATGAGTTTTCCTCTTTGTTGCCAGTTAAAGTTCATCACTTTCATACAGTCCAGACTGCTCAGCCAAACGCTGAAACTCTCCTTCTGGTGAGAAGGCTTGTTTCACATCCAGTCCTCTTCCATTAAGTGCCAAATACTTGCTAAAAGTTGGTCGAACCCGTAACTGCTTTGGTGCTGGAACTGGCTTATTTGCATGTGCTGGAAGAGAGAAAAAAGCCTTTTTCAGTGTCTTCCCAGGCTGTAAAAAGACCCATGGTAGAGCAACCCAATTGCTTTTAATCTGCCATATAAACCAGCAAACCCTTGGGAAGAATTTAACAGACAAACCCATATCTTGGATACCAGAAATTCATATTCACCCTCCTCTTGCTGCCAATCAAACTGTAGTCTTTAAATATGTGAAGGACACATGACAGTGTCCTGATACTAAACAATAGAAGATTTCCCAGGGTAGTTCCTTTTTGTCTAGCTCAGTATCTTTGGAGAGAAATCCTCCCAGCAGTCTGAGCTTGATAAGGTTAATCTTGAGGGCCTGTTCTAAATACAAGTGCACTTTTTGTGGCACTGTGTCCTGGTACTTACTTGCAACCTCTAGCCTGGCATGGCATGTGGCCACTCCTGCCCCATTGACAGCAGACACAGTGTACCAACCAGCATCTTTCTTGTTTGCATTATGAATCAGGAGGCAAATCCTTCCAGTATTGTCATGTAGCAAGCTGAAAAATGGAGATGTTTAAGTGTAAGTGCTTGGAGTGGGAAGGAGACAAGACAATGAAATCAGAGTCAATTTACATGCTGAGGAGCTGAGAAAGCCCCAGAACAATTCTTGCTGGGCACTGCAAGCTGTTTAGACACCAACATTGCATTTGTGTTACATCCACCCGTGATTCACATCGTGACACCATCCAGGTGTCATCAAGGCCCTTGTGTAGCCTTAAAAAGGTTCAGTCCTAAAGCTGTACTTCTCCATGAGCCTTGCAACTGCTGCTGGCACCCAGAGGGGCATCTGGCCACAGTTTTCTGTGTCCTCCAAACAAAGCTCTCAGCATCACACCTGTCTGGCACACGTGCCCGTGCCCCATGTGTCATACACAAGGGGCAGATCCAGTTTGCTGCTTTTAGAAATCAGCCAATTTAAATCTGATATAACAAATACTGGTTACTGTCTTCTATCACACCAATGGCCAACTGATCAGTAGGATACCTTATTCTGTCTGTGTTGTATTGTACCATTTCGTTGTTCCTTTTCCAATAGATCCGAGGGGTTGGGATGGCAGAAATCTGACATTCCAGTCTGGCTGTGTCTCCTTCAAAAACCTTTTTGCTTTGTGGCTTGAAGACAAAAGTCGGAGGCATGTGATGTTCTTTTGCTAAATTGAAAGGAAAGATAAGGAGGAGTCACTGGAAGTGTGGAATACTCTTTATCATGCCTGTTTTTTAAGATAGAATGCTAAATCCAGGAGGGCACATGTTCCTTACTGCATCTCCCTAGCCTGCAGGCAATTCCCATCAGCTTAAGGTGTAGCAAGCACAATCCACTTTAGAAGGAAACTTATTATCAGTTAACATATGTTATCAATCCTGGGAGATTAATAACAATAATTAAACTCTGGACATCCCACTAAATATCCTGCTGGAAGTGCTTTGAAGAAATACAGCAGCCCAGATGTGCTTGGAAACAGTGAGGTCTTTGTTATTGTTTGAGCTTCAATATCTGGAGTGCTACCTCTGCTTCTTAATTGTTTAATGTCCCAAACACAGGGAGGAAAGCATTAGATTTCTGAGGCTTTCCATGTGTGGCCAGGAAATTGTCAGAGCTCTCAGCCTTACCAATGACTTCCACTTTCACTGCGAAAGATGCTTCTCCTGCACGGTTGACAGCCACACACTCGTATGTCCCTGCATCAGATGACTTGACTGCTTCAAAAATGAAGGAATGGAATCCCTTTTCTGACACTATCATTTTGTGGAACTGATCTTGATGAACCATCCTTCCATTCTGGTACCACATCACATCAGGAGTCGGCAGCCCACTAACCTGGGAGGGAGAGGAAAGCAGTGAAGGGTTAAACAGCTTTAAGATCATAAAACCCCTCCAATACTACAGGGAGTTTGGTGCTGATAGGTGATCAAATCATGATCCTACTGCAAAATTTTACAGTCTTGCCTAGTTTTGACTATTAGTGTGGTGCAGCACAGAGAGGAAAGCTTATGGAGTGCTGTGAAAAAGATGAGATTTTGCTACAGAACAGTAGATGCTGTTCCTGCAACTCCTTGTTGTTCCTGTCTTGCAAGGTAGCTTTGATTAGGCCAAAGACACTCATGGTGGCTTCACCCTTTCAGTCCCACAGGTAGTACTGTCAGCAATCCATAATTGACAATGTTTGTAAATCAGCTGTCCTGCAGATGGACTCCAGGCTGCCCATGACATTCAGAAGTTAAGCAACTTGCATCAAAACATCTAAAGGTCATGCCTAAGTCTGGCAAGAATTCACACACGAGATTGGAAGTCATTGGGAAAACCCAAGACAAACCACAACCAGCAAACACCTTTGGCAGTGAAGCTGCATTTGTGGGAGATGGAGGTGCTTTCTCACCCTGGGGTTGGTACAGCTGCTCTGCAGTTTCAGGCCATTCTGGCATTTTGTTTATAATTAGAGTGTTTCCTTGCCAGCTTCTCTGCTCCAGCAAGGGCATAGTTACCCCAGGGAAGACTCATTAAAGGCAGGCTAGTCCTAAACAGACCTTGCTGAACATGTCTCCAGGATGTGTCCACTGAAGTAGCTTAGTTCCAGTGCAAAGCACAAGGTTCCCTGACAAAAAAATGCCTTTTTTTTACAGCAGCGCATTAATATCCATTCATCCCAATGAGGTCTAGAGGCATTCTGTGGATGGGCTATATTGACCACTATTTAGCTTTAACCATATCCTTCTGCAGCTCATTCCATTTACATTTTCCAAGGGAAATATTTAGCCATCTCCTATTTCTTGGTTTCCATCACCTGGGGAGACCCTGTACCATCTGCCACTGGTGCTCTGGCTTATTAAAGTGCAAAGGCACTGCAGCTCAGAGACCTCTCTCATGCCCCACACCCCAGGAGGACATGGAATTGAAGTGGGAGGCTGGCATTACTTTGAAGTCAAGCCTGCAGAATCTTCCCTCCTCAATGACCACGTCTTCAGGCACTTGTGTAAAACGTGGCTGAAAAAACTTTTCCTGGATTGAGTCATGTCCACGGTCATCTCCTCTTGAGGATGGTCTGCTCCTAAAAAGAGGACAGAAACAGCTAATGGAGTAAAAGTTACCATAGCACAAATGACATTGTTGCTCCAATTGCAGCTGGAGCCCCTCAACACCTTTAGCAGTCCAACACTACAGGTCTGGTTGTTTTTTTCAGCTGTAAAGTATGGCTTTTGATCAATCTCTCCTCTTGCTGAAGTTGTTCAATTCAACACAGAAGCATAACCTTCATCTTTGGCACAATATCCAAAAGAATTGACAAGAGCAATGTAGGCTGTGTTTCATCCTGCTATGCTTCATGATTTACATTGTCAGTCCTTGCTTCGGCTAGAAATTGATATTCTAGAATACAAAGAGTAATTTCCCAAGGTGAATGGAGTTTTTAAACCTCCAGTGCTATGTTAAGAATTCACTGGATTAAGATCATAGGCATCATCAACCATCCAAAACCAGTAGCATCTTAGTTGAAAGGAAGTGAGTGAATTTAGTAATTGCTACTTTAGAAAAAGTGATGAATAGTGAAGTTAACCTCACATTGCCTAGAAACATTTAAAATAAGGTCTTGAAGAACAGCACAGCACAAGTTTATGCTTTACCTTACATGTGTGGTAGGAACCTGCAGCCTGATGTTTTCTGCATTCTGGTGCTTGGAAAGAGAAAGGAGAGGTGAGTTTACTTAGAAAAATTGAGCTATAAACTGAACAAGAAGCCATTGAAAGTTCATATATTGCCTACTGCTTAAAAGCAAACTGACTACACTCCAGAAGTCCTTGGCACAAAAGGTAAAGGAACTCGTATGAGGACCTGATGCACTCTGTGTTCACCCTGGGCTGTGCCATGGCAGTGACAAGTACCATGAGTAGAATGGTGGAACTTCTCATCACTGCACAAGTGAAAGGTACAGCAGTTTTGTTTGGCTCACAAGGCTTTTGGCCAGACAATAACCTTTGTTAGAGAGGAGCAGTACTACTGGCAGTATCTAAAATGA
>NW_008680378.1:5116-8110 GCF_000695815.1 Acanthisitta chloris | reverse complement strand
CAGGAATAGAAGTGGAATCGCTGGCAAGAACGTTGTATTGTGCCCACTTAAATATGGTACCAACAGCAATGGACACATGCTGAGCTGGAAAATACTTTTCTTTCTAGATCACAGCACCAACTAAGCTCGCTGACAACTCTACAATCACATGACTAAATCTGCTAAAGTACCCAGGATTGATTCCTGTTAGGAGTTTGGATGTTTGGAAAACACAACAGAGTTTATTGCCAGCAACTCGTTTTAGCAGTTTAGTCAGATCGAGCAAATGCTGCACGGAAATTTCTGGGGTGTTTGCATTGAGCCATTCCTGTGCTGGTTCTGTGCTCTGCAGCTCAGTCCTGGGCACTTAAGCCTGGGGTTAGACTTGAGGCACAGAAGCAGCCTTGAGTTCAGGGAAATGAACATGAATGAGGGTTTTGCTGGGCTGAACTCCATGCTGAGTCCAAAGGCAACTGCCTGTATCTGCTCATTTACATGAGTTCTGTACAGTTATTGCTTGTCTTGTGACATGATGCTGTAGTGATGAAGCTGCTCATGATCCTAATGATCTGTTACATGGACTGACTGTGTATTTAAGTTCCTGAGGAATCAGGAAGCTGAACAAATCAGAGACTGTTATATTTAAAAATAAGACTGAACATCGGGAATAAGATGTCCCAAACACAAGCTAATCTCTCCTTCCAATATGCTTTTTTAGTGCAGCATTTCACACATGCTGAAAAGTTGTCAGTCATCCTGTTTTGACTGAATATTTCCTTGTTCTCTGCATAGATGAGGCTTCCCTTGGTCTCTGACATCGTAATGTTCCCTTTTTGCCTGCTGTTGCCAGGGGATTGTTGGGGATAAACAGCTCGAATTCTGTATTCCTCTTTTGCTGTGATCTCTGGTGTCTTTGACACGGAGGAGTTTTGCTCACAGCACTTTGGCAGATGTGTGCTAGCCTGCACTTGGGCTGTTGGGAATGGGAACCTGTATCCCTTGCCGTGCTGCTCCCTGCCTGTCACTGTGCAGCAGCTGTTGTAATTCCTCCCTGGAGAGGTCATTCCTCCAGATCAGGCCCAGCAAGCGGATGGTGCTGACATTTCCTCACTCTGCCACCAGCCCCCAGAACCCCCAAATCCCTTCCATACAGAGCTCTGCCAGTGGGAGCTGTCCCCTCACCTGCCCTGGGACCAAATAAACCCCAACTCTGCACTCTTCAGGTACTAGCAGGTCACAGCACATTCACCAGGAAATCCTTTTTCTAGAGACAGGTCCCCATTTACCTGTGCATTCTGCATGTTGTCTTCACTCTGTGTTTCCAGAACAGAGGCAGCATTGACTGGTCCCAGCAGCCTGCGAGCCATTCTTTCTTCGTAAGTTAATCGCTTAGAGTGGAGAAGAATTCTAGTCAGAAGTCCATTTACTGTTTCAGATCACTTTGTAAGAGCACATTCATATGCCACAGATTCAGGGTGTTGTCAGTGAAAGCAGCAGCTGACCAGAAGCTCCACGTCTGGCCCAGAGGGTTTGCAGTGTGTGATACCTACTGAAGTCAGCCTCAATATATACAGCACTGAAATGCATCAAAGATTAAACTGCCTGTTCATCAAAGCCTCTCTAATGCCATCTGTGGCCTTCCACTCCTCCTCTTTCTCTGCTGAGATTATTTATGGGTAACTGATGGCATCATCCTCAGAAGCCAGAGTAAGTCCCAGGGTACCTTTCTGTTAGTGCTGGGAAAACTTCCCAAGTCATTCAGCTGTGGAGCCAGAGGCATGAGGGATGCTAGTGGTTGTTCCCTCTCCCAAAAAAAGCAAGAGCCACAGCAGAAGCAGACACAGCCAGAGGGGAGCACCACTACCCTGAAAGCACGAGGGGAGTTTGTGCCAGTGCAACAGGCACTGGATGAACTGCTGTGTGCTGCCTGGAGAGGAGGCAAGAACACATTTCAGGCATGAAGCTGTAAGTCCCTACAATATGGATGCAGCACACAGGGGAAAAAAAATAAGCAGAGTTAAATTCAAGCTTAGTCAGTTGGGTTACTTTAGAAGAGTATGTTAATCTTCTGAGCACCAGAGCACCTGACACCACTTCTCATAAAGTTTAACTTGGGTTTGGATTTTGTAACACGAGGACAAGCTCTGAGCAAATTTCTGCTGTGTACAAGCCATGTATGAGTCTCCTGCTGGGTAGATTCAGGTTTGGGAGTCTTGTGGGACTTTACTTTAGAAGAGAGCATGAGACCTTTAGCAAAACCTGTGAGAGCTTAATATCCCTGAGGTTGTTAAGTCTGTGTCAAGTGTGGCTGAGATTGGCCAGTGGGTTCAGGAGCTGTTGGAGGACAAGGGGAGCAGGACACAGAGTGGTGATTGCATAAGCCTTATTTTTAGCCTGGCTTCCTATGGGAAGAAAAGCTAACTTGCTATGACAAGCTTTCTTACATTAGATAGGGCATTCCTGCTAAGGACACATCTAGTCAGATCTGACCTATTTTTTCCCCCCCTTCAATATTTAAAATTATATATATATGACATAAACCAGTTCTCACTGATGATAATGAAACAAACTTCTTTCTACTTCAGGGGAAAGAAGATGGAAACTATAAACACTGGGTTTTTACCAATCTGCCTCCACCCAGCAGGAAGGGTCCCACATTAGAGACCAGGCCTGCAATGAGCTTTCCTACTGCTAAGCAAATATTTCTCCCAGATTGGGTTTTCTTGGTAAAGGGAATTGCATTTTGTCCCCTCTGCAGAATAAATAAATTAGTTCTGAGACTAAGAGACCTTATAGGAGACAGACTTCGTGAAAAAAAAGCTCACTTAATTTCTTTCACTTGTAGTTGTTCATATAAAAAGAAAAAGTTTTCCACATGTGGTGGTAATCTCTAAAATGAGCTTTGAAATATTCCAATATTTCATCAAGTTCTAATGATTCTGAGTGGTTTATTAACCCCAGTGTTGAAAGCCAGGGTGAAATCATGTCTGGAAAAGTGAAAGATTCTCCTTGGGT
>NW_008680378.1:0-5082 GCF_000695815.1 Acanthisitta chloris | reverse complement strand
TCAGCAGGATTCCCAGCAGAGAGTTCAAATTTGTGCCACAGCTCTAAACATATCCCTTTCTATCAACTCTGGACTTATTAATTTGATTGCACAAAGTCAAAGACAGCTTGAATTGTGTGCTGGCCAAGAAGGCAGGATAAGAGGGACAGGCAGTAGCAGCTCAAAGCCACCTTGCTGCATCAAGTGGCTTTCAGAAGTCAACACATCCCTTACTGAATTCACAGGGAATGCAAACATTCCCTTGCCACAGACACACAGCAACTGTCTCTCTTGCCACATATTCAGGCCAACTTCCATCATGCACTTTCCATGAGCTGCTCCTCTACTGGGAAGGGCCTTCTCTGGCTGAGCTGAGCCTGACCCACCAGTACAGCTATTTGTTTTCTAACAACAAAAATAGCTGAGAAGAGGGTGATGGGAAATGAAGATATTAGATGTGAATCTTTGAAAACCACACATTTTTCACCGCTCCAACCCATGATTAAAAATGGAGTCACTGTTGGAAGAGATGTGTAACATTTCTAATGGAAAAATTCAGCCACATCACATGGAAAGAATATTCGAGTCCTAAGTGGCTCAAAGAACTCTCGTGGGATCAGTTAAGTTTCTGAGTAAACATGTTTGTGTGTTTGCTCCTGCATTTCCTGGTACTTTCAGCTCTGTTTGGAGGCTCCAGCCCCTGTGGCACTAGAACTAGACTCTGTCCCTACTTCCATTACCAAGAGTCACAGCAAACTGGTTTTCAACCAGCAGATCTCCCTTACCTGGTTGCCGTTCTGGAGAAGGTTGTCTTTGCATCTAAGTTTCTTTTCCAAGTCCTGAATGAGAGCCTCTTTTGTTCCTCGAATTTCTTGGTCTGATGTCTTCTGCATAGAGTTGATGCTAGCTTGTTTGTTATACATTGGTTGTGAGTAACTACTCGTGCAGGAAGAGAAAACAAAGTTATTCCCATAGGCAGCTGGACTATTTGCTAAAGCACACAAAAATGTGAACCTGCCTCATAAAAACTGTGGTTCAAATGAACCCATAAAGCATCTGGAAGATAAATAGGCAGGCTGGGTAATTGAGTATCAAAAACTTAAGGGGAAGCATCATGGTCTAACCAAGTAATTGAGTGTCCTCCCACAACACTCATTCAGCATCTCTAATTGTGCCCTGGCCCTTCACATAGCCTGATCCTGTAATCCATAGGCAAGAGGCACAATCAACTCCTGGAGCTAAGTAGTACACTTGATTCTCAAAGATGCTAGGAAAAGAGGAGCATCCATCAAAATGGGTTGCAAAGTTCTGCTGGAGGTCACAGCACTGGCTGATCTAACCCAGTGTGTGACATGCAGCAGGGCTTTGTATGCTGCACCTGTGTCCAACACTATTTCTCTTCAAAATCCTCTTCCTCCTGTCACTTGGGAATTTGTTCTGCTGATTAGAATAGGGGAAAAAGGTTATAATTCTGGAATACTCCCAGAACTGCTTGGACTTAATAACTTGTACAACTCATAACTTACAAACTTTAATAGTTTGTCCTACAGATTAATATGTCTCATGTCCCTGTTTGCCCATTAGTAGTGTGATTGGGAAAATAATTCCTCAACTCACCAGGTGTTGCATGTAAGAGCAGCTTGTTTGAAAAGCATAGTGAGGCACCCAAGCCCTTTGTTATGGGAACAAAGAACTCCACACCACAAACACAAACTCCAGTGGTTACTCCAGGTGTGTACCTAACCCCCCACACTCCTGCAGTACTTTCAGGAAACACTCCTGACTGTCCCAGCTAGCCCAGTCCATCTTACCTTCCCACAGTGCTGCAATCCAGAAAACCTCCAGAAATATTCAGATTTCCTGAATGCAAACTGACACTTAACCCTGGATTTATATCCAAACCAGCAGAACCCCCTGCCCCTATCACCTTTCTAATATTTCCAGTTAAGCATTTGTGCATATTCTACCCTGACTTTCCCCAGGACCTCCAGCTAATATTGGCAGGATTACAAATTGGTGAGAAGGCAAGGCCCAGCTCCCTTTGAGATCTCACTGACCTTGGAAGATATTTGGATTGCAGCCCAAAGGCAAAATGATATAATACATATTCAGGAAAGAATTTAGTCTTTGGTCTGAAGGGGTAAAATTTTCAAGTGGCTGCTTGTATGTTTGTATGAGCAATGAAAATGGTATTACAGGTGAGTGTAGAGTTCCATTGGGATGTGAAACCTGAAAATATTACTGAGACTTACTAAGAATCTTTGGGTTGTTTGTAAGTGAGAAATATTCCTGCCTTCCCCGGTCTCCCTGTTCATAAGCCCTGTTTCTTGAAATTTATTTGAAATGAGTGTCCATCTTCTGTCCTGAATAACCTTAATGAAGAGATTTCTGTCAAGTCAACCTAAACTATTCAAACTGACTCCAGAAAACCTACACAGCAGCCTGTGGCATGGCCATAGTGCAGTTTAATTCCTGATGTATCCCATCTCTCCCACAGAGACCCCAAGGGCAAATACTCAGCCTCCTAACCCAATTCATGCCTTGAGCATCGAAGTCAATGGAAGCTGTGCCAGTTTGACTAGGTGGTTGGATTGGGATGGTCAGTGCACAGGAGAGGCCAGGCCAGAGGGAAGCAGGGGGAGGTTAGAAGCCTGTGTATACTTACTGAGGTTCCATAGGAGAAGGAGTTTGGCTGTTATAGTCTGGCTGTGAGGGTAGCACTGAGCACAGGAATGCTGCGGGGGATTGGTTAGGCACGGATATAAGCCGTTGCCCAGATGATGAGCTAGCAGGAGACTGTGCAGATGCAGGTGTGATGGGATATGTGGATTCCTTAGGGGCACTACAGGAAGGTGAGGAGAGCGTGATTGAAGAGCTCAGCGATGACGAGG
This sequence comes from Acanthisitta chloris, assembly GCF_000695815.1. Lineage (NCBI taxonomy): Eukaryota > Metazoa > Chordata > Aves > Passeriformes > Acanthisittidae > Acanthisitta > Acanthisitta chloris. The sequence continues at coordinate 2,212 of NW_008680378.1, read as the reverse complement.
AGGAGAATTTCTGCCCACTTGGGTTACGAGGCTGTATGAGGATGGAGGACTGTTTGATTTCTCTGCTTGGCTCTGTAGAGGCTGCAGGTCCCAGAGGCTGCTGTTGCCCTTGACACATATTCTTAGACTGGATAAAGTGTTTTGGACGTTCGTAGTTAAACATGGTTGGTTGGCACATAGAGGAAACGGATGGGAGATTAGGGACACTCATAGGAGAGGTTTCACGGCTGTCCTGGGATTTTGTTGGTGATAATTGGCTCTGGATAGGTGGCTGGTAAAAACTAGGTGGTAGGCCACAAAAGTTTTCTTGGCTGGGCTCCTGGATAGAATGGAACCCTTGCCTTGCAGAATAGAGGCTTTCCTGGTGTGGATTTTCCCTTAAGGAAGACAATACAGATAAAATAAATTGTACATCACAAGTTGAATCACAAAAATACTGTGTTGTGAGCAGTCATTAGCAACCCAAAGAGTATGAAGTTCAGGCAACTGACATTTAAAGCTTAAGCTTAAAATATAGATATTTAGGATTTATTAGAGCTATTCCAGAAGTGTATGAACATTTGGATTACAATAACAAGCCATGCAGTCTATCAGACTCAGGCACAGTGCTCACTGTGGCTGTCTCATATGCCAGAGCCCAGTAAATTCTGAAAGGAAGAGCAATGGGTTTATCAAGATGCCCTGCCACCTGCAGAAGTCTACAGATGACCATAGATAATACTGCTAAGCAAGGTAATTTGCCACATATCATCTTCACTAAAGACCTCTGGATCCTGCTGTTTTGTGCCCTGACAAAATACTAACTGTAGGATTATGCAGAGAACTGTACTTGTGTGGAGAAATTCCTTGTACCATAGGGAAGCATGAAATAGGTTCCACATTCTTTTCAGCCTAAAACTAAGCCTTTAAAACCAAGTATTCTGATTTCTTCTCTAATGGGTTTTGAATTCAGAGCTTTTTATATCCAGTTGAGATTCAGGATTGGAATGGCAAGGACTCTGCTTCTCTGGGGTGTTTTCCCAAGATTTACTGTTAGGGCTGCTAATTGCCAGAATGACATTAGCTGCAGGATAAGGGAGGGTAAGCCAAGCTGCTCAGAGGTCCTGCATTTATTTTGCAGGAGCTTGATATTTAAATCTGGGCTCTCCATCAACTCAAAACCCAGGAAAGTTTCATTAGAGTCAACTGAGCAAGCTTGTTAAAGTGGGCAAACAACTTCAGCTCCAGGATAAATAAATAACCCCCCAAAATGAACATAAAGCTACTAATAAAAAAAATGAGCCTATAAATCCACACAGTTACATGTGCTGGAAAAAATTGTAATCTTGCCCCACCGAGATCAGCTGTTTTGCTGCTATATATACCCAGTATATTGTATTCCTCTCATTGGAAAGCCTGAAGAAGGGCTCCACGAGGTCATAAATTCCCAAGGGGGTAGATAACTGAAGACAGGGCTTTCATTTTAAAGATTCAAGGCTTTCATTTCCTAAAGGTAATCATCAATATTGGTTATAAATTAACTGTATGTAAACAGAGGTTTTTAGAGTATAAATTCCCTAACTTTCCCCTTGTCATGCTCTTGGAATTTGAAGCTGGCTCAAATTTTTTGGAGCACGGCCACGCTGTGTTCTCATTCACCAGCGCAGAAAACTCGTTGAGTCTTGTCTTTATCCCATTGTTATATCACTACCTGTGCACAGGTTTATACATTTGTTTTACCTACAGGCTGTATAGAGAAACAACATTTATTTTTTTCTAGAGCATGACACTTAACCAAGCTCCAAGGCAGTGTCACTTCTCACAGCAAAATAAGTTACGTTTCCCTCAAACCATCCCACCTCGAGTCGGCAAACAAACAAATAAACCCAAAAAGACTTTTGACCTTACGAGATGAAAACAGTAAGAACTCATAGGGACAGCTTGCTTTTTGAAAAAGAAAAGACAACAGCTTTTTTTTTTTTTGCTTTGTGCCACCCATGTTACCTTTGACACCTTAAAGGTAACTTTTCATTCCCAGCGCGCTGCACTCCCTCCTACCACCTCCCTTACCAGCTTCAAAATCAAAAACGACACGGAAAAAAACCCCAGACAAGCACCTTACCTACAGTTTAGGAGTTGTCACCTGGGCTTTAAGCTGTATTTTGGGGAAGGGACGTTCATTCCCTAACCCGAGCTGTCATAGTCACCCTGTGCGCGGCGTTATGAGACCGGA
>NW_008680377.1:1497-3091 GCF_000695815.1 Acanthisitta chloris | reverse complement strand
TTTAGAAACATTTTACCCCATGTTACCCCATGTTACCCCATGTTATTATTTCCCCCCTTTGAAAGTATTTTCACTTTATATGTGTAAATGCTTTCACTTGATATAGTCTTTTTAGGTAAATTTATACTTGATGTTTGTCTTCAAATCCAGGGCTGTCATAAGCACTGTCATGGATGCCGGCACGGACCGGAGAATCTGAGGATGATGGATGTGGAATCTCGTTCTGTGTTAATGCCCTTATTATTCTTTGGTTCCAAGACGTTTCCTTATGTATTTCTCCTTTTAGTATGCTATAGACTACCCAGATTGCTAGAAACATAACTAGTAAGACTATCACATTTTCCATGATTGATTTTATCCATGAACTCACATTCCATCCCAACCCTTTGAAGATTTTATCTAACCAGCTCGTAGTCAAGTCCTTTTGTTCATCTTGCACCTCGTGTTCTATTTGTTTTAACTGATTGATATCATGTTCTACATCAGCAGTTTTGTTTGGGATATGGATGTAGCAATGATCAATTTCTCCTTTTAAAAATCCACACACTCCATGTTCTTTCAGCAGTAACACATCTAAGGCCAGTCGATTTTGTAGCGTCATTTTGGTTGTGGCTTGTATGTTCAATTCTTTGAATCCTTCTTGGGTGACTCTTGCTAATCTTTCTACCTGACCTGTAAGTCTGTACATCATCTCTCTATTTCTGTAGTTCGCTATAGGGCCAAACAGAGATTCTAGAGCCCACCCAAGCTTTACTCCACTAGAGGCTTCCTGCCAAGTTTCATCTTGGTTTTCATTATTAGAAACTTCTTGTCTTGTTCTTATTTGCAAAAGTTTGCGTTTTCCATTGAATGAGGACCTTTTCCAGATTGGACAAAAAGGAGGGAGACCTAAAGTAAATTCTTTTACTTTTCCGTCTACAGGCAGGTGGGTTGTCCAGATACCATGGGTTGTTACCCAGACAAACTGCCCTGGGCTTTGGATCGTACTTCTACTACATCTTATTATTATTTTATGATTTACTCGACCCTGTTTGTGTTTAATTCCTCTACAGGCACGACCAATTTGCATGCCAATTGCCTGTGCTGGTATTTGCTTTATCTTTACATCATCAGGTGTGCAATCATAAGTTTGATTACATGCCCACCAACTTACTCTATCTGCCTGTGTTCTGCTACTTGTGGCAGTGTTTGTTACCGCCGGTACAGTGACATTTTCAGGGCCCTCCCATTTGAGACATCAGGGGTACTTGCCATGTATTGGAATATTTGGAATAGACTCATGGACCATGCACTGTCCCTGGGTTCTATCTGGTCTTTCTTATCTTTTGCCTCACATTTCCATAAGAGGGTGGTCTCTGTGACATTTTCTTTAATCTTTTTATAGTGTGGCAAGAAGCATTGCCATTTTGCAAGGTTTTGATCTTTAACCCACCATTCTATGATTTGTCCTACTTTTCCCTGACTTACGAGACAGTCTTGTTGCCTCAAGGGCTTCATCCACTCCCCTATTATTTTCCAGGTCTCTTTGACTACTTGCCTGGATTCTCATACTTGTTCACATGCAATTGTTTTATTGTCTGGTATTTCAGCTAAT
>NW_008680377.1:0-1296 GCF_000695815.1 Acanthisitta chloris | reverse complement strand
CTCCACCTGCACGTCCCCCTCCTCAACCTGCACGTCCCCCTCCTCAACCTGCACGTTCCCCTCCTCAGCGGCATGTAGCGGCCCTTTAGGGCATACTTCCCCCATTACTTCCAGAGATGGGTGTTCATTATTATGACAATTAGTTCTGAAATCGTTGTCACCTTCCTCAGCACTTAATGGTCCTTTAGGGCATACTTCCCCTACCTTGATTATCTCTCCCCTTTATTCACTCAGCGAGCACTCCTCGGCCCTTCAGGGCTTTCTTCTCCTTATCATTGCTGCCTTTGGTATTGGCAGACAAGCAGTTATCTTACTGGTGTTTTGCATTCTGGCAAAGTCTTTGACTAATCCAATCATTACATTCTCAGCTCGAATTGTATCCAGGACTTCTATCACTTGTGTTTTTGCCTGTACCTCTCTCTTCATTGTGGAATGAAGAGTGGTTAGTCGATTTTCCTGCATTCCATATCCCCAAGCAATATTATTCCCAACTGATAACATTAGTATTCCTAAAATGAGCACTGACACAATTACTGAGATAATTTTAGACAGTTAAACAGTCTTATCTGTAGTTTCATAGGTCCCAGGGATTGTGTAGTCCAAGGTTTCAGATGGATTTTTCTTCACTCATGTGTAATGTATCCAGGGATTCACTCCAGCTACCTTGACTGCTGTAAAAGTGGTCAGCAGCACTTGATGGGGTCCACTCCACTTCTCCTTTAAGGGTTCTTCGTTCCAGGTTTTAATGTACACTTCATCTCCTGGAAGGATATCGTGAACTGGATTCTCGAGGGCTAGCAGCCTGTTCCACACGAGGGCGCTCCGAAGCCGAGCTAGAGTTCTCCCAAGAGATAGAACATACTTACATATTTCTTGTTTTCCTGTGACCTGTATATTTGGATTAAGTTCGGGAGATTCATAGGGTTTTCCATATATTATTTCGTAAGGACTGACTGACATCTCACTCCTAGGCTTTACCCGAATCCTCAAAAGTGCTATCGGCAGAGCTTGGGGCGACTGTAATTTGGCTTCTTGGCATATTTTACTAATTTGTCTCTAGTGTCTGATTCATCCTCTCTACCTGTCTGCTTGATTGTGATCTCCATGGGGTGTGGAGGTCCCAAGCTATTCCCAGTAACCTGCTCACCCCCCTGCAGCTATAAAATGTGGGCCTCTATCTGAGGATATTCCTAGAGGCACTCCAAATCTAGGAATGATCTCTTGTAGTAGCCACTTGACTGTTTCCTTTGCTTGGCTGGTGTGACAGGAAAGGGCTTCTGGCCATCCTGAGAATGT
>NW_008680376.1:0-1108 GCF_000695815.1 Acanthisitta chloris | reverse complement strand
CCTGCATCTCTTTCTGCTTCCCTGCATTTCTTTCTGCTTCCCTGCTTCCCTGTTTGCTTCCCTGCATCCCCATGTGCTTCCCTGCATCCCTGTCTGCTTCCCTCCATCTCTTTCTGATTCCCTGCATCTCTTCCTGATTCCCTGCATCTCTTTCTGATTCCCTGCTTTCCTGCTTCCCTGTCTGACTCCCTGCATCCCTGTCTGCCTGTCTGCTGCTTCCCTGCCTGCTTCCCTGTCTGATTCCCTCCATCTCTGTCTGCTTCCCTCCATCCTGTCTGCTTCCCTACATCCCTGTCTGCCTCCCTCCATCCCTGTCTGCTTCCCTGCATCCCAGCCTGCTTCCCTGCATCTCTTTCTGCTTCCCTGCATTTCTTTCTGCTTCCCTGCTTCCCTGTTTGCTTCCCTGCATCCCCATGTGCTTCCCTGCATCCCTGTCTGCTTCCCTGCATCCTTGCCTGCTTCCCTGCATCTCTTTCTGCTTCCCTCCATCCCTGTCTGCTTCCCTCCATCCCTGTCTGCCTCCTGTCTCCCTGCATTCACACACAAGCACAGCACGGCCAGAGCTCTCATGCCACATTCCTGCCCTTGGAAACAGATTTTGAAGCATCCATGGATAACAAATGAGCAGATCCATGTCCTGCACTGCCCAATCCATGTGCAGAACATTCCCAAGAAGACTTTACAAGCCCAGAGGACTCTGTGGTGGCAACCAAAGCTCTCATGCCACATTCCTACCCTTGCAAAGACACTTTGGAGCATCCACAGACAGCAGAGCAGCAGATTCACCCCCTGCACTGCCCAATCCATGGGTGGGACATTCCCAAAGAGACCTTACAAGCCCAGAGGACTCTGTGATGGAGCTTCAGGCTGAGATCACTGCCACGTTCCAGTCCCCATGACCATACCAGTGTCCCTGTCCCAGAGCATCATGTCCTGCACAGAAATGCCCTGTCCCTTGTCCCTGCACCACCCAAGGACCTCACAGCAACCTCTGCCACCAGTGAGGAGACCCATGGGGGTCCAAAGGGGAGACCAACCACCTCCCCATGCTCAGAGCTGGGCAGGATGTGCCCCATGAGGGTCCAAAGGATACACCAACCACCTCCCC
>NW_008680375.1:5790-9449 GCF_000695815.1 Acanthisitta chloris | reverse complement strand
ACTGGACCCTACAGACACCCAGACCAACAGCAGGCGCTCGCCAGCCACGAGATCACTCACTGCAGCAGTGATTATCGCCTGCCTTGGTTATTGGGAGTTTAAAGCCTTTCCTGTTTCTCTCTCATTCCTAAATCTCAAGTCTAAGTCTTTTCTTCCCTGCTTGTCCTGTCTTTGTACAAAATGTTGCCTCTCTCTTGTTTCTTAAAGCACTCCAAATGTTCCCATCTTGTTTCTTTCCTTTTTCTTTTTTTTTTTGGTGTAAAATCTTGCCAGATGCCACCTGCCCCTCCATCTTGATCATGTAAGCCCAACCTGTTTGCAAAGCCTGGCAAATTTTTGCAAATAACCATTCATAGAAGCACAGAACCATAGAATGTTAAGGGTTGGAAAGGACATCTAAGATCATCTAGTCGCAACTCCCCCTGCCATGGGCAGGGACACCTCCCACTAGACCAGGTTGCTAAAGGCTTTTTCCAACCTGGCTTTGAACACAGCCAGGGTTAGGGCATCCAATACCTCCCTGGGCAATCTAGTCCAGTGCCTCACCACCCTCACAGTAAAGAATTTCTTCCTAACATCTAACCTAAATTTCCCCTCTTTCAGTTTACACCCATTACTCCTTGTCCTATTACTACAGTTGCTAACAAAGAGTCCCTCTCCAGCTTCCCTGTAGGCCCTTTTGGATACTGGAAGGTCTCCACACAACCTTCTCTTCTCCAGGCTGAACAGCCCCAACTCTCTCAGTCTGTCATGCCTGGGAAGAGAGGGGGGAGATGACAGCAGCTCATTGCTGCCTACTTGTGAGTCTACAGTTTACCTAAAACATGGTACAAGATAGGTCACATTAGGCTGTGAGTGGGAACTGTGACTGTAATCAGATTAAGGGAGGTGGCACACACCTCCAGCTCCAGGGCACAACCCTAGCATCTCCCCTCCTCCACTATCAACCCAGTCACCTACCTGCCTGGTCAACTTCTTGAACTTTGCACAGGGGTCACAATGAGAGGTAAAAGCCTTGTCTATATTCAGCTCATTCTTCACTGTGCTGAGCTGCACAGACACAAGATGCAAGCTCTGAGGCTGTCAACAACCTGAGAGTGCATGTGAGGGAAAGGATGGGCTGCCCATGGTGTTAACTGCTGCCAGGAATCCTGGCTGTGAAGATTTCTGTATTGGCTCCACAGCTGAAGCACCAGCCACCCAATACTGCTAACTCTTTGAGCCTGTGACAAGTCACTTTGTCCCCACATACTCTGGCAACAAAATTGCTACTTCCATCAGCAGCTAACATGGAATTAATTAGTAACTGACAGTTCATACAGTGGAAACCAAGGAGACACTTCTTGATAAAAACACAGCTGGATGAAACTAGCTACAGCAGCAGTAAGAAGAAATAAAACTGGGATGACTAGTACCTGCCAGGAATGCAATGGTGCTGCAGAAAAAAGCAAATCCTATTTTCAGATGGAGTAGCAATACCCTGAGATACAATCACTCAGTTCTATTCCAGTTTATCCAGCACAAACAATATCTCAGGTGAGGTCCTAAGGAGTCTAGAAAACAGGAATACACAGTATACCAGGAGGGGTTGAAATCAGAATAACTTTAACTGACTTAATCTTTGGTTACTGTAAAAGACAGTAGTTATTTTTTTCTTGTGCCCTCTAGAGAGGAATGAGCAGAAATAAAGTTACTTTCCAACAGAGATTAGTTCAATTGGATGAGAGGGAACACAATGGAATCCAGCATATCCTACATACCAGTATCTCACTGTGGACAGTACGAGTAGGAGAACAATTTCTTCCTCAACATTAGGAATGACAGTAGTCATAATTGCTTTATATCATATGAGGCAAGACCACTTGAATATCAAGAAATAGTATCATACAAAGTACGTGCAAGGCTTGCTAGGACTTAAATTCCTATGGTACCCAGGTGTTTGGTGGTGGTTTGTGGTTGGTTGGAGGTTTTCTAATACTATGGGTGTAGCAGTAAAACAAAAAGCCCAGATGGATCAATTCAGGGCTTCTGCAGAAACTAGAGCAGGTATGGAAAGGGCAGCACTGGGCAGTACTCAGAGAACAACTTAGGTCAGAAGTAGCAGAGAAAACAAGCCCATATGTCTTGAGTAATTTGAAAAGCTGAGGGAGCTGGGCCTGTTCAGTGTTCAGCCTCGAGAAGAGAGGGGACCTGATCGATGTCTATATGTATCTGGAGGGAGAGTGTCAAGAGGATGGAACCAAGTTCTTCTCAGTGGTGTCAAGCAATAGGATAAGAGGCAACAGGCAAAAACTGATGCACAGGAAGATCCACCTGAACCCACCAGAAAGGGACTCTGTTAGGAATTGCAGTGATAGGACTAGGGGTAACAGGTTCAAATTGAAGGAGAGGAAATTTAGGTTAGATATTAGGAAAAAGTTTTTTACCGTGAGGGTGGTGAGACACTGGAACAGGTTGCCTAGGGAAGTACTAGATGTCCCAGCCCTGGCAGTGTTCAAAGCCAGGTTGGATAAGGCCTTGAGCAGCCTGGTCTGGTGGGAGGTGTCCCTGCCCATGGCAGGGGGTTGGGACTAGATGACCTGTAAGGTCCATTCCAAACACTAAAATTCTCTGATTCTATTAATATGAGGAAGAACTTTGCTGTGTGGTGACAGAGCACTGGAACAGGTTGCCCAGAGAGTTTGTGGAGTCTCCCTCACTGGAGATGTTCAAGAACCATCTGGATGCAATCCCGTGTGCCCTAGGATAAGCTTGCTTGAGCAGGAAGGTTGGACCAGATGACCCACTGTGGTCCCTTCCACCCTGACCCATTCTGTGATTCCATAATTGTTACTTGTGAAATTTGCAGGCCTTGTCTCCCTAGCTCTTCTACAGACACAACTAGTCCTGGGAACACTGCCACTCTCCTGCTTATCTGGAGCTGATGATGTAGCAACAATGAGTAGTTTTTAAGACCAAATATTTTCAAAACTCAAATTGTTACCAATACCAATCTTTATTCTACAGTCTGGACGACAGCACACAGGAAAGTTGGGAAATGAGCCAACAGAGCTCAAAGGGAAACAAGAATTCCTGATTTGTGACCTAGAAACTAAGCTGCACAGCCCCCTTCTGTCCTGTTTTCCGTGACTGGTAGGGAAATGGAGGAAACAGACAACAGCCAGGTTTCCCAGCTATGCAGCTAAACCTGCAAGGAATTTGTGTAAGATTCAGGTATTGTCAAAGAAGCACTGATCCATCCAAGTGACACACAAAAAAACCAACTGCTTGAATCTTGAGACTCTTGGGAAAAGCTACAGATGAAGCTCTTGTTGGTTTAATCATCCACATTATGATCAAACATTTTCAAAAGTGATCATTGATTTTGAGTGACTCTGCTTCAAAATGAGTATCCATATTCTTCCAAATCAAAGATACTGTATCAATTTGTAAAATTTGCCCAGGGCTGGTGGGTAGCACTGGATGTCAGATTTTGAAGCATGCAGAAATCAAAAGATAATGTTAGCCTACATTTATGCAAAACCCCCGTGGTTTATACAAATGATAAAAGACTTTTGTGTACTTGATTAGGAAACATGTTCATTTTCCAAAGATCCTAACAATACATGATTTTTGAAAACCTTCTCTGTGGCAGTGAATGTATGACACTAGACGCTTTC
>NW_008680375.1:1400-5557 GCF_000695815.1 Acanthisitta chloris | reverse complement strand
ACCCATAGCACTCTTTTTCAGCTACATGTGCTCCAAAATCATTGATTTGTCAGAAAATATATAAGCAGGGGATTACCTGATGCAACTCTACAACAACTCCAAGTGTAGCCTTTTAAAGGTCAGTGTGTGACCTTTCAACCCTTAGAGAGAGCTACCATCCTCACCAGATTTCCCAGGAATTAAAATTCTGCTTTGAAAATCTCCATGCCTTTGTAAAAACATATAAAAATTTCACCTGCCCTAAATTAATCTCTTTTATTCCATCCACCATCTGTGTCAGCAACAACTCCCGAGTCCCTTTCAGGCCGGAAGATGGCAAGGCTTGTGCAGTTTTTCTGCCTATTATGTTCTTTGGCACAATCAGTGCTGCCAATCTCACAGCCAGTCAAAAAATCACAGAACAGCCTTGAACAAAATGGCCAACATGGGAAAAAGGCTCTTTTTCCATCTTGTTTTGATCTTCGGTCACAGACTAATAATCCCATTTGTGTTCAGGAGCCTTCCCTGATACAGGGAGATGCAGTCTGGCTTTCCTGAGCCTTGGCACATCCACAGAGCACAGCTAAATGCAAAAGTTCAGAATTCAGCTCAAAGCATGAACATTTCCTGCATATCAAGAGGAAAAGCACTGAGACATGATTGGATTTAAGATGACTGTGTGCAGAATTGGAAATAAATATTTTCTGGTAACGTATGAGGAAATCAATTTTGTCTTAGAGCTGACCAAACCAAACAGAAGTAATATTTATTAAACCAAATTAGGCTACGGGGATCCCTGTCACAGCACACTGACAGGAGTTCTGTATCCCTTCAGTGACAGAAGTACCAGGTTATAAGACTAGGCTGTTTTCAGGCACAGGGGAGGGGGGATTATATTTATTATTTTCAGTGGATAATGTTAAAAAAAACAATGCTGGCATGCATATGGCATGCAGAGACACTCTGCCCCCTCTCCCTTCAAGGCCAGGGAAAAATACCTTTACCACATATTATTCTACAGCCACAGACATGGTCTAGAAAATAGAGTAACAGCTTGGGACTGTATTACCTTGTCCACAGAACCCCCTACAGTGAAGAAAAACATCTCTCCGTGTAGAATCAAAGGCACTTTCACCCCGGGAAAGCTCTTGCAGCCATACCTCCTGGAAGGGAAGATTTCCTAGGATGACAGAGCCAGTCTAAAAACTCCAGGAAACACTGAAGGATACCATTTTACCAGGAGTGCTGTCTGTCAGACCTTGAAGCAAAAAATCTCATTTTCCATTTTAGACAACCCCCAGGGTGGATCTGAAGGGAGGGTCCTGCATATTTGAGACTATCTGTTGGTTAGGAGGGAAAATGTGAACAGTGTCTAAGCAGAGATCCCTGGGCCTTCTGGACATAGAGAAGAAAGATGGTCAGAATGTAACTCTGCATGACAGGGAACACAAGAAACATTTAATACAATGAATCTAATAGTATGTCATTCATAACTCATTAAAGAGCATTATGAAAAACGGTGCCAGTGTTAGGAATTCCTGTTTGTCTCTAATGGAACAGAAGTGGGATCAGCACAGCTCTTGCTTGGGGGTCCAGCAAGAACAGAGAGAGCATCTCCTTACAATCTACCTTCCTTTCTTGTAGGCAAAACAAAAATCTGGACCCAATGTCCTCTTTTATCAGCTATAAAATCTCCCACTGCAACATCAGGATTGCACTAAACTACTACAACGTTGTAGCAGTTTACGCAAACAGAAAGCTTCTCATCTGGGTTACCTCTTATAGGCAGACTCGGAATACATGCTTTGTGAGATCCTGATAAAAGCTCCAGGGAAAAGGGCTAGAGACAGTAAACAACAATTTTATATGACTAATCCAATATAATCCTATGCTGGGTAAAAAAGCCATCTGCACAGATTCCCACTGAAGTGCTTTAATAACAGCGCAGCAAGCCTCTGGCTGTCATGCTGAGGAAATGCTCTTTTGCACTCAGGCTAATAATGCCAAAAGATTACTTCCTTTTTCTCTTTTTTTTCCCCTCTCTGTTTTTATTAAAGCTGTTAGACCCTGGCTCTCACATTTAATTCCGTATTAGGAGACCACCGTATTAGGAGACTCCGTATTAGGAGTGACAACGATCCGATCCGCACAGGAAGATGCCCAAGAATTCCACATCGATGGCTGGCTAGCTATGGAGAAGTCACCCTCCCTCTGCAAAACTCCAACCTATTTTGTTGCATCACTGCAGTGTGCAATTACTGTCGAAGAAGAGAAAGGCATGCTGTCTACTGAGGCATAATTAAACCAATTTCAGCCAGCAGCAACTTCCCCTCCCGAGTGACTCTGCTCTTTGGGCCACGGACCAGGCAGACCCACAGTGGAGATCTCTGCATGGCACACAGAGCAGCTGCACCGATGAATGCTGCACAGTGGGTTAGCACAGGAAGGGAAGGAGACTACCACCTCCAGCTGAGCCACACCTAAGTCAATTAGGGCTTCACACCCTGGGAGACAAGGAAATCCACAACCAGGCTCCATTTGCTGCTCTGAGGTCAGAGTGAACAGGTTTTCCCCTCCACTGAGCGTTCATTGTGTCAGGGAAGGACATTCGACATCTACACAAATCTGGCTGGGGCTCCTGAGGATTGAGGCAGACAAAGCACCCAAGAAACACTAGTATTTCAGGTTCATCCAGGATAGGCCTATTCCAAGTGGATGAGATTAAACCCGTGGAGTGTGTGTAGGTTACAAAAGGCATGTGAGAGGAACTGGCTAGTGTTTGGGGTTACAAAAGATCAGAGGTTATGAAAGACCTTGGCAGTTATGAAAGGTGAGCCAAGAGTCTGATTCAGCAAGGCCGAGAGCAGCCTCAACCTGCTCAGAAGGGCTGTTCAGAATCCCCCAGCTTCCTCACAGGAGGAAACTCACACTGCCTGGCAGGTCTAGGCCACGGCAGGCTTGAAAAATTCCTCAGAAAAGTAATAAATAAACAGTTGTCACAGTCTAGGAGAATGATGAAGAAAAATACTGCCGTCTGTTTATAGGCCTTACAGGCAGCAAAGCATTTCTTTGCAAAGTGTTTTAAAAGGTCTTAAAATATTATCTGCAGCCACTGATTTTCTCAGAAGTACTCTTTGCTGGCCTTTTAGTTCTGTTTTAAACCTTCTACCTGCATGAGCCACATAGCTGCAATGCATCTGTAAAAAATGACAGTTCATTCAGATATTTTTGTCTCTCAAGTTCAGCCTCTGGTGATCCTATTATGAATATTCTACCACCAGAATGAAGAGAAGGCTCAGGAAATTCTACTGCCCAAATGCTTATTTTCCAGACATCACTTAGAAAGAGGACATGCTCCTGCTTGGAAAAACATTGAGAGCACTTCCCCTCCCTTTGCAACAGTATTTCTCTGTGATGATGATTTTCTAGTTAACTTCAGTGAGGATCCTTCTGCATTCTGCCTCCTACACTACCATTCACACTGCCCTGCTTTCAAACCTGACTAAAACAGCCCTTTCAAATGCCCCTGTGGCAACCCAATCACAACAAACCTCCCAGCACTGAGGCAGACCCAAGACATATGGGAGGAAACCATCTGCTCTGCATCAGAGTAGGATCTAGCTGGTCTCAGCAAAAGGTATAGACTGTTTTACTGTTGGTGAATTCAGCAACTAGAACTTCATCTTTCAAGGAAAAACACAGGAAAGACTTCTGTGGTGGTCAGAGACGCTTTCTAGAATGCAAAGCCATGGTTAGCTGTATGTTTTCTTATCTACCAGAGCTCAAGCTGTCCGGGATACATCTCAGGGGAGCACACACCTCACCAGGAAATGTGTTTACCCATGTGTCCCTGCACAGAAACTCCCTAGGGGAGCTCCCGAAGCCACTCATGCTGTGCTGAGCATGGCATCAATGAAACGCACAGATTTCTTGCTGAATCTTGGTTTCCTCTAGGTTTTAGAATCCAGAGCAATCCTGTTTGTCCTGGTTTTAGCCAGGATGGGGTTAATTTTCTCAGTAGCTAGTGTAGTGCAGTGTTTTGAATTCAGAAGTGATAATACATTGTTGTTTTGGTTTTGCTGGATTGTGTTTATCATAACCAAGGACATTTTCTTGCCTGTGTCTCATGCTCTGCCAGTGAGAAGATACACAGGAAATTGGGAGGGAGCATAGCTGGG
>NW_008680375.1:0-1127 GCF_000695815.1 Acanthisitta chloris | reverse complement strand
AGAGCGGGGAGGAGGGAGTGTAAGCAGCTGCGTGGTTCTTGGCTGCTGGCTGAGGTTAAACCACGACACTGTTCCATACTAGTCCAAATTATATTGCAATTATATATGTTTGTAGGGTTATTTCACTTAAGGAAACTGATCTCACATCAGAACAAAGGAAAAAGGTGTTTGGAGGAAACAAGTGACTTACAACGAGTCAGCAGATAGATGGATAAACATTTGGTTTATCATTCTTCAAAATGTCATCATTCCATACTTTAACCAAACTTTCAAACTTCTCAGGGTTTGTTAACATTATTTTTCTGATTCAAAACGGGGACTAGGAAATGTTTCACTAAGTAGACTGACAGCCTTGCTGTCTTAGTGGCATCCACTGCCAGAGTGCAGCCTGGAAATTTAAAGAATGAAGTTGAATTCTTGCACTACAACCCACGAAGTTTAATCACTAGCTTTAGAAGGAAAAGGTCCAAGCATTTTATTTTAAAAAGTCTGTTATTTTTGTGAACTACATATGGCAGCAGGGTCCCTTCCATCTGTGTCCTGCAAGATAAACAACAAAAGAAAACAGATCTAGACTTAGGGTCTGTTAGGTTAGGTAGATTACCCGAGTCAATTTAATTCAGCCTAGTCCCTAGAAAATTAATTAGTTTTGTGTTCAGAGCTAGTAAGCAGTAGTGTTATGCAATTTTCTTCGTGCAAACATGGTCGCCACTAAAGCATCTCTATTCCAGCCCTGAAAACGAAACCCTCAGCCACAAAGCAGGTGCCGAAAGACAATAACAAATTTCATACACTCGATGTACTTAAAACCTCTTTCATAAAGCCACACTGACGGGCTCAATCCCTGGACTCTGTTTTTTCCCGTTCAACGCAAGTGTGCATCAGAACAAGCCATTCGGAAAAGCCTTGCTCTGACAGATAAAGTGTGTGTGTGTGTGTGTGTGTGTGTGTGTGTGTGTGTGTGTGTGTGTTCCCAACACTCGCTCGGGGTTTCAAGTCCTACGGTCTGGCTGCTGTTGCGTAAGCGCATCCACCGCGGGCTGTGCCCCGCGAGGCGGACCCAGTGCCCCCCGTGCCCAACGCCCCCCGTGCCCAACGCCCTCCGTGCCCAACGCCCTCCGTGCCCA
>NW_008680374.1:0-37072 GCF_000695815.1 Acanthisitta chloris | reverse complement strand
CTCTCCCGGCCAGCAAAGGCCACCCCCAGTCCCAGCGCTGCCTCTCCCGCCGCGCTGCCCCCCGAGCGGGCACGGCGCGATCCCGGCGGGCACACACCCGGACACACACCCCGGGCACACCGCTCCCCGCGCACGGTCTCGCCAGGTTTTATTTCGCGGGGGTTATCCAGCGGGTCTGGAATAAATACGTAACGTGTGACAGGTCTGAACAAAATTCTTCCCGGTGCGTGAGTGGTTGATTTTATCCCATAACTATTTCGACAGGATAATTCCGTAACTATTTCTGCGAGAGATTGGAAGAGATAAGGGCTGCAGAAGTTAAAAAGGCAATTTCTTGTCGGTAGGTCACTTTATTACTATTATATTTTTTTAGATTATTATTTTTAGAGGCGCACCTGTGTATCTGCTACACAAGTTTACCGAGTTGTTAAAGTGTTTGCGTTCACCAAGGACCAAGCACACGGGTTTTGACCCGGTGTGTATAAATTACAGCGCAGTCGGTTGAGCTGAAGTGAACTGCCGCGTATGAATTTGTTAGAAGAGCAACTAATTGCATGAATTTTACGTGAAGTATAATTTGTATTATTACTCTGGGTGTGCTGAACGGGCTTTTTATTTCATTACTGTGTGAACTAATCTATTCAATTGCCCTTTCTTTGCTTTATTCGATGTAATAGAAAATCAAGCTCCGATCTGTAGAAAGTAATTCAAAGTTCCTATTGGTAATAACTTTCCATAATGTTTCACATTAATACTATATCAAATGTAATACAGTGATTTACGCTCTGCAGATTTTGCACGAGTACGCTATGCATATTTGATGACACATTGCATATTTTAACAAGGTTTTTAATGACTGATTGAAATGTTTGCTAAGATATTTTTTAAGAGCTGGAGGAGAAATGGTTGTGGAAAATGTGTGTAATAGAATAGTGATAAGGATGGGAGGCTTTTGATTGACAGTATGAGGAAGCAGATGGATGACTAGGTAGGTCAGAGGTAAAGATGCCTTTGACAGCTTTTTAAGTTCCTTTGGCCATTTTGGTCCAATGAATCATGCAAAACATGTGTACATTACCAAACTGATGTCTCTGCATCGTTTACTGTTGGAATCCTCATCTTTTCAAACCCACCCTAACCTTCTTTCATCACCACTTGACGTGCTATGTCTAAACTAGATTGCAAGATCCTAAGAAGGCAAGAATCTGTCTTGTATTACTTGTCAGCAAAAAAAAAAAAATTTTAGGAAAAAAAATCATGTAAACCTATGGAGCTAGAAGAACAACCGCGACAGATTGGCAGAATAGGCGTAAGGTGGGACACGTTCTTCTTAATTTTCGCTGTCTGGTCATCACTCTCCTCCCCTAGGTAGTGCTCAAGGGAGATGTGGTGAACAATGATTTTTCTTTTTTTATTCTCCCAAATGGCATAAATCTGAATTTTCATAAGTCTGATATGAGACCTAATTGCATAATTTTCCTTATAACATTATGCAGTGAGTGCTGTTGCTATAGTTAAAATGGTTTTCTTCACAGTCTGTTTTTTCAGGTGCTTTGCATGTCCCTCGCAAATTACTTTGTCAGCTGGAAATGCTCTGATTTATCCCTGTAAAAGGTTACTGTTTTTGGAAATCTTATTTAAATTACATAGGACAATTTTAAAATCGCTGTGGTACAAAAAAAGAATGTGTGTGTATTGGGAAAAGCAGAAAAAAAGATTTTGCATGAAAATATGCTTTCCAGGTACTGTTTCTGTACAGAATGGACACAAGTTTTTATTTTAAGTACTAAAACTTGTCATGAATGTGGTCTCCAGTGGGGAATGCATTGCTTGCTAAGATATGAGGGCAAAGTCAAAGAAAAAAAATACTGAAACAGCAGAGTGATAAGTAGACGGAAGGCAGCAGACTGTTTGCCTTCAGTACTCAGCTCTTTCCAGATAAATAGATGTAATATATTTGTGGTAGGTCTAGAGAGCCGCACAGCTTAGTGGTAACATTTCATGCTTTTCTCAGAAGGCATATTAATCTGGAAATGCAAACAAAAGCACTGCTTGTTTCAGAGCATGGTCACTTGAAAGCTGCCCATTTGTCCAAATATATGTGTCTGAAAAAAACAGATACTGGTTGAAAAAAAGAAATATAAAACTCTTGAATTTTTGAGCATATGTAATATTTTCCTTCTTACAGATGTAGAATAATCATTAGTTCATTAGGATCCCAGGCTGCCATTGCTGATTAGATGTAACTTTTGGCCTTATAAATTATATTACACAATAAAACCTGTGATGTTTTATTCATGCCATTGCTGCAATTTCTCATAGTTCTAGTGTTTCCAATGCTAAAGGGCTGATATGAGTATGAATGATCCTTCTGGTTTTAGGTTGACTTTTTAGCTCAATTTATTTTATTTGGCTTTATTTTTTTTTCAACTGAAGGCAGAATGGATGAAAACTTCAGGCACATTACTTCTTTGTAAAACTATCTACACTGCTACACTGATACTAAGCTTTAAATAAGAAACAACTGGTAATGACTTTGAATCTGTTTTAAGAGACATTTTAGGTAAAATGTTGATAGCTTGTAAATGTGTATTTCTGCCTTAGTCTCTGATCGTGCATACCAGTTCATATGTGTGAACAACGTAAAGTAAGAGGTCAGTCCTACAAAGACTATTCACTTGTCTAAAAATTCACAGACATAAATGTTTTCAGGATCAAGGCCTTTTTCAATAATTGTGATAGTCGTGTCCCTTGAAGTGACTGACTGATATAGGATACACTTAATAATTTAATTTTTTTAATATAGCAGAAACATTGCATTGATGGGTTACCAAAGCACATCATCCAAGCTCCCACTTCAATCATTTAAAATATAATTTTTTGGCCTGTTTTGTAATTTGGTGGGTTTTATTTTTCATACTGATGGCACTGACGCATAATTTAAACTTTTTCAAAGTCACATCTTAATTTCTGTGGGCCATGCTATGGAATTGATTTTTGTAAGTAAGTTTCTGTCTTGAATTACATTTAGTTACACATTGGCTGCTTTTGTTTATCCAGAAAGCAGACAATGGTCTAGGACTGAAGGGTGAGGGAGAAACACCGATATTTTGACTTGAGAGAAATTTTATGCTGCTGAAAGGCGTCCTAGATTAGATGGAGACACCCACCCACCGAGAATTAAACTGAATTCATAAATGTAAGCTAACAAATCTTTTTGGTGATTGATCAACACCCTGGTTACAGCTTATTTACCTTTGTGGAAATGTTTGCTGAAGGGGAGGTGTTATTTATCTGGAGTCACGTATAGCTAGACTGTCACATCTTCGTCTTCCCTAGACCTCTTGCTGGAGACACTGTGGAAGTATGGTGGCTGCTCTCTGGCCCTGGGGAAAGTTGGGGCTCAGCCCACATTGTCTGGGAATCCCATCCAAAGGCCTGGCAGCAGCACCTCCCATCTTGCCTCTTGCTCTGTGATCCATGCCTGTGTGTTACTAAATGAGATCCATGGTGCAGTAACACAGAGAGAACTGCTCCCCACACTACATCCTTGTTCAGCAAATCCTTGAGGCATCTCCCCCTTCCCTGCATTCCCACTGCCTTCCCACTATACTTCTCAAGCATGCGGGTTTTGTACACAGGTATTACTTTAAGCTTGTGTAAGCTCTCTCCTGGTAGCACAGTTACTCTTGCATTAGGAGAAGGGAACATTTCATTTGAATCAGATGCAAAGCATTGAGGAAGAGGTAGAAGGTTTCGCTTTCTATTGTCAGTTCCTGACTTTCCAATGGAACTCACTGTGAATAAGTGATGAGGGGCAGGGGCATTTTTCAAAAGTCTCCAAGTGGTTTAGTCACCCGTGTTTAGAGATGATGAAAAGCTCACTGAAAAATCTCCAGTACTTGTGTTTATAAATGACTTTCATGTTTTTTATGGTTTTACTCTTGAGCACATCATCAAGCAATTATTTCAGATATTCATTGAGGACGGGCATTTGTTGCAGAGTTAGGGTCAGAATAGCATGGATGAAACCCTTAGCTGGTGTATAGTTATGTCATTTCATGGGCTTCAGTGCTTGAATTGTATTGAATTGAATTCAATACTGCTTTGTATTGAAACAATCTGAGTGTTTCCTCTTGTGGTTCAGATACTATCCAAAGCACATACTGGTTGATGGAATGAATAGGGCCAAATATTAATTTGATATACATATTTGTTTCTCCTGTGTTAAAGTAACTATGAAAACATCAACAGATATCTTACTGTACTTATATTTTTGTTTCTCTCTGTTTAGATTATAAGAATAATTGAAGTTTCATTTCTGCTTTTTGTCAAGGTTGATTTTGATGCTTTAATTGCCTTCATAACTGAATCAAAAGCAGTTTTCTTGGTGTGTGTTATACACGAATTTGCACCTTTTTAGGGGCAATATTTAGCCCACTATAATCTTTTAATATACAAGAAATGCTCAGAAATGGAATGGAAAGAAGTGAACCAGATATTTTCAGTTCTTCTTATATTCACCTGGGATTTTGTAATGCCCAAATCCTTTTCACCTTATCTGAAGTCTTATCTAGCGTAGCTCTTTTTTTCCTTCATGTTAAATACTATAAAACCCCTCTGATGTTAACATTTAGCATTGTATTTATAAACATTTAAGTATTTCAGTTGTTGTGTTTTCATATATTGTTCACTTTTGACTTCTCTTTGATCATTGTTATAAATGGAAATGATTTAAAATTGTGACTTTTTAAGAATCACAAACTGATTCATTTGCATAAGCAGACATAAACTAATGTGAAGTGTAATGGCAGAAAAAAAATATGGGTCTATAAAAATTTATTTTTGCAATAAGTGGATGTGAGATTGCTTCAGGACTATATTGCCCCATAGGCCCTTTAGTCAGGTGTAACCTGAAAGGCCAAACCACACAGTAGTCCATTAGCAGTACTTGCTTATTTTCCAAATATGTTATAACTGGAGAATGTGCATATACATGCACGTAAGTCCTTGCAGGATCAGGACCCAAGTCTGTTCTGCTTTAGTAGTGTTCTCTGTTGTGAGTTTTGGGGTGTTTTTTTCCCCTTGGTAATTAAAATGCAGTTCTGTCACTGCGGTCACATTTCCCAGCTATAGAGGGACAAGGGCAATGCCTGTGCTAAATACACAGTGTGCTAAACAGTAACTATATTTAATTTGAACTGTATTTAATTTTATTTTATTTAATTTTGAGGGTTATTTAGCTGTCAGTTCAGCTCTCTGAAGTCGCTAGGATAGCGATGGTGTTATTGAGTGAGAAAGGCTGCCAGGCTGGTGGGTGCAAGAGCAGGACAGCAGGAAGCTGGTGATCCCTTTCACAGGCAGGTATGAGCAGGGCTCATCTACAGCCTGAAACCTGCCCTCAGAGAGTTGTTTAGGATAATGCATTGCTGAATTCCTGGGTGATGGAGCAGCAGAACCCCAGGCTGATGCATATATACCAGTAGTCCCCAGGTAGTCTCTGGTCAATTCCACTGGTAGATCTCCAAGGCTTTGCATGAGCTCCAGCCCCTGCCTTTCTCACCATCATCCTTTTCCTTACTGGAGGGCATTTCACTGACTCTTCCATGGCATGCTCTGTTTAGAGCTTTGAGCATATAGACGAGTGCTCCCTCCTTTAATCCTTCTGTGGAGGATGCTTAAACAGGGAAAGCCTTGCTCAGGGTTAGTGAAGATCTATGGGAGGCTGCCTTCTTTCGCACCAAAACTTTTACATTTGCATACGGTTTCTTGTGATTGTAAAGAGTTTAACTCATCCACAACATTTATCATGACACATTTTATAAGAATCTACAATGTAAATATTTTTAGCATTTGGAGTTGCATAACCAGGGTGTCTGTTTCTGAGTTTTTTCTTCAGCAGCATGTAACCAGTGAACTCCTAGTTTTATGGGTGTTGCATTATAATTTATGGGGCCTCTGCTGATCTAACTTTGATTCTTTCGAGCTTTTAATATTTTATTTTTTTTTAGTTTTAGAATTTTAACACCATTTTCAAGAAGATTATTGGCCGGCAGATATCTTAAAATAACCCACTTAAAATTTACTATCTTACAGAAATACTTAAACTTGTAACAAATTCCAGTCTATTCTGTAATTGCAAGAATACGTATGTCATGTCTAGCTAATATAGATTTTATCTATAGAATTAAATATTGTTGCAAATAATATTATTTCTGAGTAATTGGAGAACATTCTAGAACTAATATGCATATTTTCTGAGTTGCACACAAATACACCATTTTGCCTGAGAAGCTTTTTTTTTAAAAAATCTTTTTCGTTCCCACAGAAAAGTAGCCAATATAATGCAGCTTTATCGTCTGTATTTTTTCACATTTTAGTGTCCTTTGATTTTTCATCAGATATTTAGGAACAACTCACCCAGTGCTTTTATTCTATGCCATCACATTTTTCTTCCTTTTTACTTTGTGTAAGATTATTATTATATTTGCAATATCCTTTGCAAAGTTTCATCTTGTATTACAATATCTACAATGACAAACTACAGCTAGTCTGAGACTGGGAATATTTTTCTTGAGCGTCTCCACCATCAGTCTATGCTGTGTGTATGTCAGTTTTACCGAAATCTTGGATAGGGTATCAGCTGTCACTGAATCTTGTCTAGATTTATATTCTAGCTGTAAACCTCACAACTGTGTGAAGACTAGCCTCTGCAATCTAGGCGATGAATCTTCGAAACTCTTCCTCGCGGCTGTTACTAGTGGCTTTGTTTCTGACAGCTTCTAATTTTCTGTACATAATAAAATCAATTATTTTGCATGTATATGCTAAAGCTAGAGGCTGTTTTTTGACTGTGCATGCTACAATTAGTTATGTAAACAGCAGCATATGCTACAAGTTTCCAGTGCTCACCCTCCCTTTACAGAAGTGTTGGCTCAGGCTCTGCTTCGAAGTTAGTTGGCAGTGGTGTTTGGTGCTCCATGGCTCAGGCTTTGAAGACATTGCTTTCTTCAGCAGCTCCCTCTCTTTCAGTCTGTAGTACCTGTGTGTACACCAAAGCCAACATGTGTCCTGAACGCACTAGGGATTTTGGTAGTCAGACTTATAAGTTTCCCCACATTTTTCTTGATTTGTAATAAAATAAAACTGGTAACTGTAGGTGAGCTATTGAACACCTCCTGTCTGTGTACATCAGTCACCCCCCTATCCCACCTAGGCTATTTCTTCAAGTTTGAACTTGCATTTCTGCCTCATGATTTTTAACCAGACCTTTCCAGAGAATCTGGGGTATTTAATTAAGCTCTGTTATCATTTATTTCCATATGAAGGCCTTATTATTGCAATCATTTCAGTATCATCAAATATTTCTGTGTATTTTTGCAAAATATTTCAGCTGCAGAGTGTAATCCAAAAGGCAGATTGTTCTCTATAACTACGTGAAAGGAGATTGTAGTAAGGTGGCTTCAGTCTCTTCTGCCGTGTCCTGAGTGAAAGGATAAGAAATGGCCTTAAGTTGCACTGGGGGAGGTTCAGATGATATATCAGGAAAAAATTTTAACTGAAAGAATGGTTAGGCATTGGAACTAGTTGCCCAGGGAGGCGATTGAGTTGTCTCTGGAAGTGTTCAAGAGGCGCCTGCATGTGGCACTTGGGGACACTGTTTAGACATGGTGTTAGGTTGATGGTTGGACTAGATGATCTTGGAGGTCTCTTCCAACCTTGATGATTTTGTGATTCTCTAAAGCAGCAAATTCCAAGTGGTGTTTTAAAAGTGCTCATATGCAAATTAGTTTGTTTTTCATCTTTCTCTAGAAGATCCTGCTGGAGCCCTGACCAAGCACCCAGTGTGTCTTCTCTTCTGAACCTTAAATTACAGACTTTCATACTCTGAGTCAAAGAAACCAGACAGGTTTTTAAAAGCTTATTATCTACTACTTTTGTGCTACCTCCCTGTATAGGGGTGATATTATTTAAAGATAATTTTGGTTCAGAGTTTTTTGTGTTGTGGCCCCTGCACACTGAAGGTATTTGTTGGACCTGCAAGCTCCTTCAGAACTTCTGAACCTTAAATTACAGACTTTCATACTCTGAGTCAAAGAAACCAGACAGGTTTTTAAAAGCTTATTATCTACTACTTTTGTGCTACCTCCCTGTATAGGGGTGATATTATTTAAAGATAATTTTGGTTCAGAGTTTTTTGTGTTGTGGCCCCTGCACACTGAAGGTATTTGTTGGACCTGCAAGCTCCTTCAGAATTCATTAAAAAAGTTAACTTACCTCTTAAGTTCACTCTGTGCTATTACTTTTGAGGATCATGTATTATTTGTATGTATATGATAACACCTTATTGCTGAGGGCATGTGATAGTAAAGCTGCAATGTAATAGTACACAGGAGCTTCTTGGCTGGTGTCAGATGAACTTTAGATGCTATGAAAACCTCTGAATAAAATAATTCATACTAAACCTGTGTGAGAAGCCAAGCCCCTATTGTGGGTTGACCAAAGGAATCCTTAGATATTTTGAAGACTAGTTGGTATGCTCATATCTAACGAGTAATTAGTTCAGTCTGCTAGGGGCCTGAGACTGAAAATAGGCTGAGTGAATATATGACCACATAGAAGAAGAAAATTCCTAAATCTAAGACAACAAAATAATAAAGTTTTGGGGTATTTTTTTTTGGTTTTTTTTTTGTTTTTAAAAAGAGCTGGCATAGTCTCAAAGGTGAGAAAGAAAATCCTATAGCACAGTGTAATTGATGTGCTGGGTTGGTAGAAACAGAATTACAAAAGGAGAGACCAATCATAGGTAGTGCCAACAACAGTCTTCCATCAAAATCCTTCATCTGTTGTCTTCTACCAGGACCATTACCAAGTGATTACGTGTACGGGAAATTTTATTTTAGGAAGGGACAGGGGTTAGTCTTTGAGCCTGAAGATTTTAATTCCTGCATATTGCTAAACAGTGCATGTGTTTCTCTCTTCCTTAGATACAAGGGATTGTTGGCACACACCTTCTACTTTGTCATACATAAAATATTCACATTTTCATATTTCTGAATGTGTATGGTGGATCTTGAAAGAGTAAATTCCAGTGGCAAACTGACTTGTTGGTCTAATAGAAGCTATTTTAGGCATAATCACAGCATATCCTCAGTTGGAGGGGATCCACAAGGACCATTGAGTCCAAATCCTGGCTCTCCACAGGACAACCCAAAAAAATCACACCATAACTATACTTTGTAAAACTACTTTTTTTGCAATTTGTTCAACTTAAATTTATCTTTTAAAGCCCATGCCATTAAACACATGTAACATCTATGCACAGACAAATACTTAGAAACCAACTATAATTATGTTAATCATATTATTGATAAGGTATATGATAAATATAGAAGTCAGTACATTAATTTGGCCTGATTAAAGGCTTAAAATGCTGCTTTTGTAAGCATTTTTTTTCTTTGAAAGTAAATCTTCTCTCCAAATGTATTTAAAATGTTAATAAACTATTAAATGAACAAGTAACACTATATTCAACATTTTTACACCATTTCTACAGTGGGTAAAATTGTAGTATAAAGTTGGTGTATACTCGATAACAATTTACATGTTTATTTTACCATCTGGTAAATGTGTAAACGATATTTTGAGAAGCACATTTCAAATTCACTTTAACAACTTATCCTCGACAATATGTATCCTATCTCATGTACTGACTGGAAGGATTTTGAAAACCTCTCAGAGAGAAATGCAGTAACAAAACATTTTATTTTTTTAGTGATGAGTAAGATCAAGCTTAGCATCAAGTTGGAGGTCTTTCAATATTTAGGAAGGATTTTGGTGCATTGCTGGTGTCAAAGAGATATTTCAGAGTATTTTACACACTATGGTATAAAGATATCATATCATCTTCCCTAAAGAAACCATAGGGTGCATAGGTAGTAATAACAAAACAAATACAGTTTGCTATGTTGTTGTATAACTGTATTGTATCCTTTCCAGGGGGTTTGAATTTGCTATCTCTTGTGTCTAAATATGGGAAGCTCATTATTAGAAGTGTTATAGTGAACCCCAAGTGGATTGCTTTTCTCATGTACTTTAACAGCACTTTGACACTGCAGCCTTCTGCCTTTTTATTTTAGTCTTCTGTTTATTGGTCTCTCTGGATTAAATTGCAAGCACTTTCTTAAATATACTAAACTAGAGAATATTCTGTTGTAGCTCAGCTTTTATTCACCCTTTCCTGGCTGTTACTAATCTTAACTGCAAAAAAACCCCAATTCAACCCAAACAAATAAAAAAGCCCCCCAAAACAAAACAAAAAAAAACAAACCAAAAAACAACCCCCACCCCTCCAGAAAGACTTCCTTTTTCCTCCCCCAAACCCCTAAAAATTTAAAAAACTCTGCCCTGAAAGCAAGTCTGCCTGGAGAACACCTCCACACTAATGACCATCTGGCCAATCTGCAAATGAGGTTTGAGAGCAGATTTCAAACGTAGGCTCCAGCTAGTCTGTGCCTTGCATTAGTCCATTAGTATTTCAGAGATTTGAAAGCATTTAGGCAACTAGAGAGCAGGCAGGTACCTTAACTTTGGGAAATCTAGACAGGCATCTATTTGTTCCTTCCAGGGTTCAAATGCCTTCAACCAGGTACCTGATTGGCAATGCTCCTTTCAAGCCTGTGGCAGCCATCTATGCTTTATAATGGGCAACAGGCTTAAAACAGCTTGAAAATGCATTGGTGAAAAAACCTATAGAAAATTATTTGTTCAAATTTCAGTTAATTCCTGTACCAAAATCAATGAATTACAACAGTAATTTATTTTTATTTATGTGCTGTTGCAGCACGTGGGGAGAAAACCCTGACCAGTACAGAGGCAAATCTGGTCCTGATCTTGAGTAACTGGAGAAAATTGTGAGCTGCTCTGATTTTACGTGTGCTTCTATAACCAGGTTTTAGCCCAATAATAATAATAAAACCAGGTTGTTGCTGTTAAAACCAGCAACTTTAAATGTAAAAAGATATTTGTATTTTTTGCAGGCTAATTAAGCCTACTGAATTTAACACTCCTGTTTTGTTTCATTTGGTATTGAATATATTTCACTAATGAATTTCAGGTTTAGCAGTTATTTTCTCTTCTTGCTTACAGAGATTAGACAGGACCTTTCCTGTTTGTAAATGAGCACAATCAAAGATGATATAATTCTTAGCAGACTGTTAAAGAGATATTTTTGCTTTTCACCTGTCTTTCCTTTGCTGGCTTCTTGTTTTGTCTCAGCTCTGAAAAGTGCTGTCAACCTTATGTAAACAATAATTTATTATTTTGTTTTCAATGATAAAAAAATGGATCCAGAAACCCCCTCAGCAAAAGAGCAGTGGTTGTCAAGGACACCTGCTGCTACAAAAGATCTTCCTACAGGAGCTAATTAGTTCATAGGTAAAGTCCCAAGTGAGAGCACCTGGGAACATGCAGAACTGAATCTGAGTTTTGTAGGACCAATAGCTTTTTAAAATATGTACTGAATATGTCTTTCTCTTTAGATTGGCTGCTGGTGTCTATATTGAAGAAGCAGATGCTCATGAAATTACTCAGAGGCTTAAAATAGTATTTACCTGTAATCACCTGGAAAAAATGGGCAACACTTGGAAAATCTACTTGCTAGAGATCTGGAGACACATCCTGAAATAACACAGGTTTGAAGGTAGGCAGTAAGTAGACAAAGCCTTAAATACTAGGTAGTATTGCTTTCATGTTTTTATATTAGAATCTTAATATAGCAAAATTTTTAATGGAAAATAGTTTAGTCTGTAGATATTTAATGTCAAACATGGTGCTTGCAATCAGGAGTGCCAACACCAGCAAGGAATCTGCCCCTTGCCCCATGATCACACTTATCATGGTGCATTCCAAGAAGAAGGTCTCTTGGCTTGCAACATGTAAGCTGTTTCCCTTTAAGGGAAAAATATCCAAGCCCACTTAAGAAAGATTAATAAAAAATGACCTTTCAAAAAAGTGAGTTAAAATGATATATTTAGTTCTTGTATTGTTAATAAGTGGTGTTCGTTTGCCTCAGAAAATCCCCCCTCCCATGCTTTTCTGTGTGTCTGCTTATTTCCAAAAATTGTAAATATCAAACTATGTGTTCAGGATTCTAACTTTTAAAATACAATTTTAAAATTAAATGTGACATTTTATAGATTTTGATATTGACTAAAATGGACCTTTTAAAATGACATAAATACGTAAATTGAGATTGATAAATTTATTTCAGACTACCATATGGGAAGGCTGATTACAAGGGCATGTGGAGCACAAAGCCAATTAAAGATATTCTTACTTCTCACTGTGGACCATTGCCGCGTTCCCCATGTTCCCTGGATGCTAAACTGAATAGCATTTACAAAAAATATTAAGCTGAGGGTATCATCATAAATTCCCCTTTTATGTAGTCCTGTTCTCTATTGACAGTCAGATTTGCATCAAAGAACATGACACCAGTGACTTGCTGGCAGCTTAAGTAATTGGGGAAAAAAGTGGTTATTCATATGGAAACAGGAGTTGGCTCATTACAGCCAATCACCTGAATAGCAAATGGTATGGCTGCCAATAGATGGAGAAAAAGGCAAGTCTAGTGGAAAATAGGAGCATTTAAAGGCCAAGAAAAGACATATGGTCTGTCTATGCTTGCCTTATACGCCTGGAAATTATAAATTAAGCTACAATATAGCCCACCACCTTAATGTGAAAATTTTCCATTTTTCCTCATCTTAATCTTGAGAAATTTAACAGATTTGGCTAGTAACATTGACTGGCTCTTGTGTCAGCATTTAAGTTCTGTATAAAATAATAGCTGAATTGATTGTTGTCTACTGTTAAATTCTGTGCTGGTCATAAAGGATGTACTTTTGAAATAAACTCTTTTTCGTAGCAATTGTAGATGTGGATCTGTTCTGCCCTTTACAGATGTCTATATTTTCCTGAGGATGGGCAAGAGAAGAAGGTGAATAGTTCTTGGCAGCTACTTTTCATAAGGTAATACTGTGATGGTGACAGGAAATCTGTGTCTTCAAGAACAGTAAATACTTTTATCTCTCTCTTTTTTTGTTAGCTGTACTCATAATTTTAATTTATTATTCTAATGCTCTCCTATACTCATTAAGGTATGTTGTGATATTCCTATAATAAATAGGAGTCCAAGTTTAAATAACATTTGACTTAGTGAGGTGGCTACCTGAATGCTTTTCTGGTAAAGCATTAGCAAAAGTCAAGAACACAAAATTTTTTAAAATATGCTTGTATGGAAACATTTCACTTGAGACATCAAGTTCTGGAACATCTGAAGGCAGTTTGAGTTTAAAAAAGATTTTATGTGGCCTCAAGACTGAAGGCTTACAGACATTTTTATAAGCTTTTTTTGGTTGTTGTGCTTTATTTTTTTTCAATAGATTTCTTATTCTAAACCATCCATGATATATAGTCACATGGAGATGCTGAATTTGCCCTTATTTAGATGCCATGCTCTGAAGTTCTGAGGATTTCTCCTCTTCATTTAGAAATACAGATAAAATAACCAACATGGGATCCTGACATGAGCTTCCTGGCCCTTATTTCTCCATTTTATGTACCTTAAAGAGTTACTAAAACATTTATTTCTGGTTTCCATTCACGGGCTCTGAAAATACAGCATACTTTACATATTTCAAAACTATTGTGACTGTGGCTGAAAAAAATACAAATCTCTTTTTAGCCTGTAAATAATTTTTGCTGCTTTTGTAGTGCTATGGGAACAATGAAGCTTAAAATTTTGTTTTGAACAAACTTTGGATTTAATAATATAATATAATAATATAGTGTACTATAATGAACATGCATTTAAGATTTGACATGTGATAGGTGTTCTGAAAAACATGGAATCTGGAGCTGCATAAAAATGTATATAAGCTTACCTGAAGTAATTGCTTCTGTAGAGTTTCTGATTGGGTCCAGTGGTATAGTACACTTGCAGTTCTTCCACTACCCTTGTCAGTGTTGGGTCCTTTCACAAGTACCTCTGTTCTTCTCTTTCCTACTGTTTCTTTGGGGGTGAGTGACCTGCTGCTTTCATTTCCCTGTCACATTTCAGCACATTTCAAATCATTGCAACTGGTGACCCTTCTGGCCAGGAACTGCAGAAATGAAGTTACTTTAGCCACTTTGAATCTGACAGATGTCCCACAGAGTTATTTTGGGATATTTTTAGGTGCAAGGCAGAGTAAATATTCGCCCAATTCTGAAAAAACACTGCTAAGAAAAGTTCTTATGAGAATATTGCATTACCCTGGGATCACCCTGCACTTAAAGCAGTACAAACCTTTATTTCAAGAAGTTCCACCTTGGTGACCTTTTTCATTCAGATCCATAAACTGACCCATAATTCTTGAATGAACCCTTGCCAGGTAAGACCAGACTAGATAACAAGAGCTTTTCTCCACTAGTATACACTGGCATCACTCATTTACTGTAGCTCCAATTAATGGTAGTAGAAGTTACACTTGTAAATTCCCCCACGCATTAATGAGTGAACAGACCCCCTCTGTTTAGTTAACCATCTTCCAGTTACCTGGCACTTTCCCCATCCCTTGTGAGATCTCAAATATTTAATTAAAGCCTTTCAGGGTTTTTTTCCTTTTTCTTTTTTTTCCTCCCCCCACTTTCCTTCATTCAGTTTGTTGAGTTGTAATTCTTGTTGGCCTGATGCCTTGGCAACATTCAGCACGTCTAATTGCCTGTATAGTCTGGCCTAGTCATGGAGCCTTTTAACTTTCATTCAGGCTTCCAGCAGTATCAGCCTCACTGGTCACAAGCTTCCCACTCAGGTTCCGTTCACAGCCCTTTTGCTGATTACTTGTTATGTATTTAAAGAGCTCCATACTGTTTATTTCATTTCCTGTTTGAGATAGTCTGTTTGCTTAATTTTTTTCTATGCTAATTTAATTTTAAACATATAGGGCTGTCTTCTTGGTCAAACAAGCCAGAATTTTGCCTCCATATGTTACATTAAATAATAATAATACAACAAATAATAGTCAATGCTTTCTACTTCTATAATGTCTACCATTCAATGATCTCATAGCATTCTTATTTTACAAGTGGTAAAATGGTGTCAAGAGACATGAACTACTTGTTAAACATTATGTATGACATCTGTTACAGAGCCAGACATAGGATTGAATCGCTGGGTTTTCACTAATAGCAGTTAGTCTAATAATTGCAATATGCTATGGGAATTATTAGGTTAAAGCATGCTTTAATGGAGTGGGCTGTACCCTGGTAAAGATGTGCACTGTAAACACTTTTGTTCTCAGAATATCACCTTTATTGGTATATAAGGCATAGAGTAGACAGGGGAATCCAATGGATATCCAAGTGGGCTCTGTAAAGGTTAGTAGCTCATGTAATTGTAATTCATGTTGGTTTAAAAGTCATTATTAATCACAAATAGTCTCGTGCATTTTTGTCTCATTTTGTTTTCTCCCTGAATACCTAGCATTCCTACTTCCCTAGATTTCAGTAAACCTCTGGTTTACTACAGCTACAATAACTCATTTATGTCTCTGAAGAGATAATATGCTAATGTTATGACTTATGATAATATTATCTGAATGTGTCCTTTTTCAGTGTGAAACAGCACACAGAGTTTGACTGAAAATAGTCACTGTAATTTTTGCTTTTTAAGGTTGCCCGGGCTAATCATGGCTCTGTGCACTGAGGACTATCAGGGCCTCATCCATGTCCAAGGTCATTTTCCTTTGTATGATCACTCTGCAGGAGTCAATAGGTGATCTTTAATGCCTGCACATGGCTTTCAGAATGGGAATGCTTGTTTGTTATGACAAACTTACAGGAAGATATTACATATGTGTATTCTTCTTTCCAAGGGCAGACAGCACCATGTAAGGGGGAAGAAGAACCAACATGATTGTATTGGTAGCACGTGTGAGTGGAGGCCAAACAAGAAAAAAGGAACATTTCCTACTGGCTGGGGAAGGTTCCCTAACATGGTGGTAAGCATGGTGAAATGATCTTTTATAGTTTTCAGGAGTGAAATTAGGTTAATCCTTGTGGTGATATGAAGATTACCGAGGACTCCATAGAAATAGCAAAAGGACTAGAAAACTAACAGCTGAGGTATATAGAAATAAAAAAATATTATACAATATCCTTGAAAGAAAAATTTTAAAATGGAATCTGGTTGTTTCCTTAAGACAAGAACAACTCAAACTATGAGCATGTCTGAAAAGCAGCAATATGAAAACCAGTTTGCTATAAATACATGATTTCATTTGCAAAACAAATGTATATCAAATTATTATTCTAGCTCTCCACGTTTGACCAGTGTGTATTCCAAGCTTAGTGTTAAGCATAACTTGGTGCCCATGGCTGCATTTGGGCTTCTTTTGGAGAAGGACCGTGTAGGCTTTTGAACAATAGTCTGCCAAGCAATGTATCATGAATCCTAATTGTTTTAGAAAACAGTTGTTCTTTTTCTTCAGCAAATACTGTTGTATCCACACTATTAACATAGATATGTATAGTCGTTTTGAAAATCATTCTCAGTTTGAAGAATTCTAATGCTTCATACAGTGATTATGCAAAAGTCTCATGTATAAGCAATACCGATGCTACTGGAAGCGCCTCATACAGAGTCCAAATATAGCAGATCAAATCAAAACTGTGCTACATCTTAAGCAACTGTTGACCCATTTCCATATGAAATTGGTTTCTGTCATAGAAGACTTTGCTTTTTCTTTTAGAGATATTTACTTGTGCTGTGCTAGCACAAGTATAGTAACAGCACATTTTATTCTAAGGACATTTAATAACTGGTCAATTGTTTTTTTGACTTAGCTTATTAACAACTTTCTATTTAAGAGACTGTCATAATGAAAGGCTAGTTTCTGCTCTGTGATATGTGAGTATACCACCGGCTCCTGTAAAAGCAGTCGCCATGATTCAGCACATGCAGGGAGCTGGTGCTAGGTGTTATGCCATGTGCAGGATGCCCACCAGTTGGCTTGATAAGCTCAGTCCTAAATAGCCAACTTAAATAAACCGAGGCGAGGAAATTCTATTTTAAAGATCTCACTTTGTCCCTTGTTTATCCTGCTTTTTTCTTTTTTTGGAGGGGGGTGTGGGGGGGGGAAGAACACAGTTAATAGACTGTGGTATATCAGTAAAATTTCAGAGATTGCTATAAATACCTAGAGTAGGAAGAAGGTGAGTCGTTAGCGGTGTAGCTTGTTTGTGTCACTTTGTAAGAACATTAGCAGTATCTTAATATAGATTTCTTTTTTTGGCTTCTAATGATCTATTTGTTTCACTGGGGAGGGAATGGGGAGAATGTGTTACTGCTGTGTTTCTGGCATGAACTGCCATTCCCTTCGGTGGCTCCCGGAGCCTCCCTGGTGGCAGTGGTCCCTCCAGTGGGGCTTCCTGCCAGAGCTGGCGCTGCCTGCTGCTGTGTTTCCTACAGCTGTGCCATTGAGTGTGGACATCAATGTAGATGACACTGCCAAATAGCAAATCTCAGACTCAGGTAACATTTTAAAGCAGGATTTATTTCTTTGCAGAAAAGGTGGATAGCCCAGGCTGCAGGCAGCAGGCCAGCCAGGCCTGCAGCAGGCCTGCCAGTGCCCGTGCTCCAAATAATCTGCATGTTGTATACGATCAAGCCATGCCTACAGAATTAACTACATAATGTGAACAATTTTTGAACATTTTTGATCACAAAATTATAAGCAAATTTGTTTTTTTCCCAACGGTTGGTATTTGTTTTGAGTTTTAGATGTGCATAAAAGTCTAAGCATTTTAGACAAGATGATTGTTTAACATATAAGCATCATTCACAGTATAAATGTTATAGTA
This sequence comes from Acanthisitta chloris, assembly GCF_000695815.1. Classification (NCBI taxonomy): domain Eukaryota; kingdom Metazoa; phylum Chordata; class Aves; order Passeriformes; family Acanthisittidae; genus Acanthisitta; species Acanthisitta chloris. Next base: position 19,168 of record NW_008680374.1, on the reverse strand, counting down.
AATAGTATTATTTGAAGAATAAATGTAATATATTGTTTAAGTGATTTTGATACCTTAGCAATTCTCTGCTGGTATCATAGATTTTTTTTTGTCATCAGTGACTATACAAATGTACAATAATATAATTTGTAAACTTAGCATATTTATACTTTTGCTGTCTTTCCTTTGAAAAGTGGGTTCTAGTCACTTGGGAGAGCAGTGCTAACATCAAAGCTATCACTAATAGCTAAACATCTTTTCTGAGGATACGGTTTTACATGCCACCTCCCAGAAGTCTTCCCTGATCTATGCTAGCAGAAGCTACTGTTTCTTCCCCTAACTCAGAACTGGTATGTTAAATATAGAAATGACAAACGTGTGGTTTCATGTCTCATGTCAAAGATGATGCCTTCAGAAAGTATAGCCATTTCCATTACACTGTCAGAGCCAATATTGGCTGACAGGCATAAGATTATATTTCACAGGGTCCGTCCTGATGGCACAACTACCCTACCTGACACCTTGTGAGCAGCCAGGTTACAGCCATCCCAGAGCTCCTGGTCCTCAGTGGTGCTGAGCTCTGTGTCCTCCTCCTCTGTGTGTAGTGAATCTCCAGGGGCATAGAGCTGTTCAGGGACAGGTGACCCATGAGACAAGCTGCCTGTCCTGACCATAATCTGTAACGGAACTTTTTTCTATCAGAGAATGCAGAGTTTTTGGAAAATTTTTTGAAATGGATATAGCTTGTTTGAAAAAGCAAGAAATTACAAGAAACTTATCTGATTCCCTGAGGGCTCCTTTCACGCTGGTATTCCAGCTTCCACTTTTATGCTAACATGTGTATCAGGTTGATTTCGTAAGTGGACAGTTTTAGATCCTCCCTGTCTTACAGATAAACCTCAAGGGTGAAGGTCACAAGCTTCTTGTTGCCTTGTTCCTGTTAGAAACCTGAGAATCCTGATGGAAACTCAAAAACGGTGAGGCTTTGAAGTTACTGTGCAGGCTGGGTTTTACAATCTCCAAGTTTCTCAGAGTAAGTGGCCTATTATAATTCCCTTTTCTACTGGTCATCAGGCCTGTTTTAACTAAGATTGCCTGTGATTATCATAACTGTAACTTTACAACACCAGATAATTGCCTCTGTAATAGTGTTTTAGGTTATCTCTGGCTGCAGACTGTGAGCTTGCTAGATGTATTTGGGAATTTTATGGCAAACACTGAATCTAGGCTTAGTTATCCAGCCTTTCATGCCTGCAAATTCCAAATCTATCTGAAAGGAGAGAAAACAAAACAAACCAAAGTGGTAAAACTGAAGTGGTATTCTCCAGCTGGAATCCTGTTACACATCATCAGATACAAGTACTGTTTGTAGTGAACTCCTCAAATTGATGACTTTTTTGAAATGTTCCACTGCACTTGGCAAAATGAGGGAAAAGATATGTAATTGAAATTCTCTTTGGAATAAATAAAACGTAGCTGCTATTAGCATTTAGCTTTGTATATGATAAAAACTATTTGTGTTCAGGTTCAGTGATGATGCAACTTTGAGTCATTCTTAAATCAGAGACATGGGTCTGAATCACAACTAAACAACTCACTTTTGTTTTCCTTCGGGGATCTTCAGCCTGGCTTTGTTCAATGAAACTGAATATGCCACATTAGAGCACAAGCAGATGATTACCAACAATGTTTATTGATGCTACCACTAAGAGAAAATGGCAGACTGATATAAAATAAAGAGACTTAGCAGATGGGATATTGGCATTTGAATTGGTTAAAATAGATTACTGATTTTACCCCAAACCTGCCCTTTTATGAACAGTACAGTATTGTTGCTTGTTAAAGAACTGTAAATCATATTCACCCTTCAAAAATTATTTCCCATTCCAACCCAGAGTATTTACTATTATATATGCAAAGAAGAGTTTATTATCAGGGAAATCTAAAGCAGTGGTTCCTTGTTAGAGCTCCTGTCAGCACTGACTTTAGACATAAAGCTGCCAGCATAGAAAGCTAGATTAAAAGAAACATTTACTGTTTCTAGGCATCCCCTTAATATAAAACCAGCAAAAACAGATCTGCAAACATAATTAGACACATGGCTCTAATTGAAATCAATGGGAATTAGAGGAACATCAAGGAGCCTGTCTTTCACTAAGCTCCTGTGACTGAGCAGTGCTGAGAACCACATGAGCCCAAAAAGGGATTCTGAAAGCCCCGATCAGAGACCTGCCCTGAGTCTGCTAAAAACAAAATGCTGGTGTAGAACAGGTCTAGGATAAGGGTAAGAACTTAGGGAGCTTAGGCTATCTGAATATGGCTCTAGGTGCCTAAATAAGGCTGTAAGGTCTTGGTCATGGTAACTCTCACTGACTCCAGACTAGCGTGAGGAGGCATGGGATGACTGATTAATTCTTTGGTTTTAACATTGAACATTTTGTGTTATGAGTATCCAGCAAGCTCTGCAGGGGCTATCTTCATTACTGGCAACCCTTTACTGTGGGTCAAGTGATTTTCGTAGCATACAGGCCATCAAAAAAATCCTGACACATCAATATTTGCTCTGGTGGCTTTTTGCACTGGATATTGTTCTTTGTATATTTGAATTAACAGTGACCCTTAGTATCCAGGATGATTCATCACAATTGCCAATGCATATTTATAGCAGCAAAAATTCATTCAGTGCTAGTCAAGGAAATCGTGTGTGAATTCAAGTCCAGTTGGCAAGGTAGTACAGTATCTGAAATGTTGGCTGTGCAGCAGCTGTCATTCTATGCCAATCTATTCTATCATACAGTAAGCAGGTGGCTCACACATATTGTTTTTACTACATATCATTTTAATTTTGCAATGTCTCACTGAAATAGGAAATGTGTGCTACTGATTTCAATAAGATTTTCTTTATTGAAGCCAGGAGAGCATGTTAATAGCATGCAGCAATTTACAGTGTAGTTGGAGTAATATAGCAGCTGGTGAACCTGTTTATTCCCTATGGCTGTAGTTGTATATCAGTCTTAAGAGTAGCTAATTAACTTCTATTCATTAGGGATTTTACATAAATTCAAGCAGAAAAGAGAATACAAGCCTCAGTTTGTGTTCCTTCAGCACCCTTTTGTGATGCCGTGCTGCAGCAACCCGTCTCCTCTGGTACATATGTGTTGTCCTCAGGCCAGCCGAGGGGGACTCGTGTGCTCTTCTGTGTTTCTGAGATTGGCAATTTTTTGAGGGCTGAATATGCTGAAGGAATTGTCTTTATTGTGATGTCTCATGCTGGCTGTTGTGTGATAATGGTATCTTCTTGTATTGTAAATAACAGTTTTCACAATACAGTCCTTTGGTGTTTCACCACTCACCAGCATAGTGTTTGTGTAGGTCAGGTGCTGGCAAGGCAGGATGTGACAGTGTCCCAGTATGGATAATCTTAGCATTCCTGTGCAAAATTGTGGTCTGTTTCTGGCATTTGATGATCATCTTGGCTTGCTTGATTCTCAGTACATTTCTTAGTTTCATCTTTTCCTGTTTGGACAAATAATGTTATTCTTTCACAATAAGCAGTATCTCCTACTCAATTTTAGTTTCTATTTATGCTTGTTTTTCTGACAGTTATTGGCCTGGGAGGATATCTTGCTTGGTCTGATTGTAACTTTATTCATGGTATGGTAAGGTCGGAAAGGTCTTGTAAGAGATTTCTCTTTGTGGAAATTACTCTATTTTCCTTTGCAAGTCATTTGTTTGACTTTTACTTGGAAAGGACATTGATAGCAGAACCCTTATTTTGGCAAGGTTTTTTTATCTTAGAAAAAAAAGACCCAGCCCAAAATAACTAATTATTGTGAATCAGGAAGGTGAAAGAGGCAGAATAGAGGAATATAGTCTATGGGATTGATTCTCATCCCCTAAGCTGACTTCAAGACTTGCATTTTGCTAAGGATAAGTTTTTGTCCAGGTGAACCACAAGGCAGTGATAGTCTACCTGAGTTTTCCTAATAACTTGCGTCCTTGTCCTCTTTGTGTCCACTTTGTCCTTCTCTTACTTTCTGAATGTCTCTTCTTGCTCCCTCTGACTTGTCTCCTGTGTTCAGTAAACTTCTTTCACTGCCCCCTCCTCTCTGCTGGTGATTTCTTTTCTTTTTATAGCCACAACAGTTTACCTGTTCATGTATCATTTCATGCTGAACATCCAGTGCCTCTGAAGCCAAATCCCACTGTGGCTTTTATGCTTTTCCAAAACAGAAGTATTGATGCTGAGGATGAGATCAAATGAAAGATCACTATCATCCTCCCTTCGAAAATTCAGCTGTTTTGTACTAATTAGTACAGTAGCATTCCACTGCATACCGTGCTACTGGGTGCCCTGGTACAGCAGCTCGCTGCAGTTGTGTCATTTGAACACTGAGTGGCACTAAAGCCCATGTCACTGACAGCACAAGGCATTCCAAAGAAGGTCTTTAGCTCAGGAGGATGCAAACGCCTAGGTAACATATGAGAGGCTTTTTTGTATGACTAGGAAGGCAGTTTTTATAGATGCAAACCTGTAACAAGCATTACATATCTTAGAAGTGCTGCCTCTCCAGTTATTTTTGAGGAGGAATTAATCTTAAGCTTGGCTAAGGAACTATTCTGAAACTACAGAAAAATTCCTTTGACCACGATGCTGACAATTTTTTTTTTAAATTGATTGACCTTAATTCTTAGCTTCAAGCAGGTTCGTTGTATGAAAAGCAAACTGTTCTTCTGGAACTTCTGCATCAAGGTGAAGTTCAAAAAAATTTCTCAGTTTGCTTAGCTCAGAGAAAGTGTGGAGAAATGCCCAATGCTGTAAGTGCTATTGAATAACTGTGATGTGATTTCTAAAAATTATTTGTGGGCAACAATTGTTATATTGCAATAGCCCACAGTTGTGGGCAAATTTTGTACAATTCAAAGTTATCTGAGGCCCAGCTCCTACCTACTCAAAAGGTACAGTTTGAGAAAAGGCTTTTAATCTTCAGAGAAAAAAAGCTCCCACTTCTATTGTGGGAATGCTGGTTTTGTGACTAGCCCATGACATAAATGTTACACTCAGTTTTCTTAAGAGGTCAAGTTCATCTATGTTTTATTAAAACAAAACACATGGGACTTGACCTTAGACAGCTGCATTCTGTGTTTGACAGTTTTTACTGGGCTCAAGGCTGGGCCAGATCTGGCACATTGCCCTCAATCATTGCGCTGAGGGCAAGGCTGTACTCCCAGCTCGGACCTGAAATGGGGAAGGTATAGTTGTAGTATGTGCTTAAAAGTGAAAAAACTCTGGGGAAACTCATCAATTTTAGGCATAGCATGATGGTCTTGTTTTAAGATGTCTTAGGTGCAGCAAACATATCAGGCAAATGAAGCTAACTATAGAAATCACTTCTGTTCATCTTACTTATTTTCCATTCTTTTCTCTATGACACCGCAGCCATTCAAACTTATTTAATCTTAGTGCACTAAGTCAGTTTCTGAGCTTCCCATAGAACTGGCTTTGGCTTTGGCTTTGGCTTTGAATCCTGTGTGAAGAGTGACAGAACACATGGTAATATCAGTATCTTATTGTTTTTCTTACTTGATCAAACTTACTTCAGTCATTGATTTGTGTATGCAAGTGGCATGCCCTATTTATATAGTCACTAATCAGACTGTGTATTACTCATTGGAGTATTGCCTTATTTCTCCCACAGCTGGCAGATGGTTGTTAGGTACAGAAGGATGTTAAGTGTGTGGAGAGAGTGGTTAGTGGCACGCATTACTCTCTACCACCTTTCATCCGTGCACTGCTGCAGTGCCTTGCTTCTTCACACCACTTTGGGGCAGGTAAGAACTACTTCCAGTTAAGTGAAACGAAGCCAGCTGGACAAGGTCTGACATGCTCTGGAAAAGTTAACAGTTTCCATAATGATCTACCTACACTTTGAGGGGAAAAAACCTTAACTTCATGTCTAAGCACAGTTTAAGGTGGAATTGTAATCATAAAATCCAACTGTGTCTTGGGCTGATTTTTATCAGAGAAGGGTAATTCAACTTCAGTCTACTGCAGGGTCTTTCAACCCTGTATTTTACATCAACTTTTCCATTGGCTCTGTGTTTGAGGTATGGGAAGGTGAGACTCCAGAATTCTGCACATTGCCCACCAGTATGGAACAGGCCTGCTGCAAACTGACCACCTCCTTTGCAGTGTCTGGCCACTAGCTAGCAAATATCGTAAGTACAACCGGTAAACCAATGTTTTATGCTGAAAACATCCCATAATAATGCCATGGAAGAACAACAGCTAATGACTTGATGCCTGCCATTTGTACATTGCAAAGATCATATGTTTCTGTTGCATTTTGTAGGGATGAAAGAGAAAGTTACATATCTATATATAAAAATAAATAGCTCTTAAAATAACTTTGACTGTGTGCAATGGCAGATGAGAGTAACTGCAAGGACTTTTTTGTTGAGTGTTCTGAACCTGTCAGGCATCGGTCTGTGGTTACACAACCACTATGTTCTTGTAGCTCTGCATGTCATGTTTCAGACAATTAACCAGTATATGGAGTTTCAGACAAATGTGGAATTGCCTTTTCATGAGATGCTAAGGCTCTGGGCTCTGTGCTTGTGGCTTTGCATAGTTACAATTAGCTGTGCAAAACACATTTTACAAATTTAGACAAGCTGTGCTTGTGATGCAGTCATGATTGTGTTAAAGGACCATAAATAGTGGCCCTTGTATTGGAGGTCCTTCACGATCTTTCTACAGACAAAATTCGAATACTGGATTCTTTCTTTCCTGACAGCAAATTCATTAGTACTCGGAAAATCTTCTCTACCTTCCTTCTATTTAATATCTCCAATCAGGTATTTACTATTTCACGGTGAAAAATTTTCTTATGTTTAAGCCAGCCTGGTGATACACTGTCGTTCCTGAATAGTTCTGCCCAGAAAATGGGCAATTTATTGCATACATTTCAAGAAGAAGAGAAAAATGTCTTCCATTATATAGGGGTTTTTTTACTACCTCTAGGCATTAAATTATATTGTTTTCTGATTGATGGTAGCCTTGTGATTTGGACAAATAGCAGCAATCAGCCAAGGTGAAAATGTACTTCTCACTTGAGAGTTTGAGCATCAAGTAAAAGAAATGGCAGAACTTGCAACAATAGTACTCACAAGGATATCTTGGTTTAGATTTACCTTGAGATACAAGATTTTTGCATTTTCTTTGTTAGAAAATCTATTTAAATATTGTTATAAAAATTTAGTATTAAATGCAATATTAATCACATATTGTCACATCCTTATAATTTTTCTTATCATGGGGAAATGTCAAAGTTTCCATCTTGAATTTGTTAAAACCCCTTTCAGTAATTTTTGATGTTTTTGAAGATGACCTACAGAATCACACATAAATGCTTTGGTGTGATCTTCATTTTGTTGGCTTCTTTTGAATGATCTCAAAAGATACAGCATCCTGCAAGATGTTACAGGTACTTATTCCTCAGTTATGCTCAGCATATCATACATCTGTTAGGCTGTCATAGTAGTTATTAGGCAAATGAAAGTTAGGTTTCCATGCTGCTAATGCCTCCAGAGAAGGATGGCTATTCAACTTGCAGTGTACTTGGTGCTACTGCATCTTAGTAATTTAGTCATGGCTCAGATATGAATGTGTCTGCTGCAGTGACAGAAATACAGTTATATCCTCTGAAATAAGACCAAGAAATATAGTAAAATATAAATTTTCTCCAGTCCTAGGAGCATTGGTATGCAAGAAAGTGCTCTTTTCCCTAAACAGGTTGACCTTCTGGCAACTCTGAATATGATTCAAGTGACTTAAAATACTGCAATTGTGTAGTTGTAGCTTGGTCTGAGGATGTGAGAGAAACTGAAGTCTGTATGGACAGGAAACACCTCTCAGTGTGGTGGGTAAAAGAGGCTATACTGCTTAACTTGTAGTCTTTTCACTAGGTCTAGCAAAAGGCAGCAAACTTCAAACAAAATATAGGCTTTTCAAGAGTGGTCCAGGCATGATGCCAGACATTTGAGATGTGATTATCTTGTAGCTGAGACCCAAAGGATTATCCTTCTTGGGGTAGGGCAGAACAATTTGTTCTCTTGACAAGACTCTGGCCTCTATGCACTTTCCACTCTCTCTGTTTTGAGTGCTTCTTGAGGTACCTGGGACAAGTCCTGTGTTTTTGGTGTCCCTCTTCTCTCGTCTGAGGTGTACTACAGCTTCCTCACGGCAGTTTCCTCTTTGTGGAAACCAGGGCACTCAAGGAGAAATAGTACAATTGTCTTGGTCTGATATGGATATGTCAGAGTGGGAACCGTGGGAGAAGTTTTTATTCCTTTAGTCGATTTAGATGTTAGTGTCCCATGGTCTAAATTTTTTGAGATGTCAAGCACAGTTTATGACATAATTTTGGTCAAGGTTTGAATCAGTCCATCTCTGTTTTCAAGACATATGACCTGACACCAAGGTCAAACTATGCAGCAGTGCCGCAAGGTACATTTCCAGTAGTGGAATTCAGTCAGTCTGGTACTTATGTTTGGTGCTTCAGGTGATCCCGATAACCTCACACTTTCACTCTAATGTGTTTTCATATGTGCAGTGGGAGTATTAGAGGAACTCTGGAAGCTCTAGCAGCTTCTGGTCCTGCTGGCAGGTGGTAACATATTTTGCCTGCGTCAATGTGATTTTTAAGAACAGGCAATTAGATTGATTAGAGCACTAGTACAGGCATTGCTGGGTGTAATGCAATGGCTAGGGAGTGGATTTGCAGTAGTGTCCTTACAGGTATAAATCTACAAATAATGTGGTACTTGCAGAAATGGTAAAGAGATTTATGGCTTGTATGTGTTTTCAAAAATCTCTTAATGGTCTTGAAGACCCTATAAATAGATGAGATACAGAAACCCCACACTAACTGCCTCAGAAATCCATAGATAAGCAGCTAAGATTTTTTCAGAATTCTGATAAGAGTTCTTTATTGCTCTGATAGAGTTTGTACAAATCATTCTATTTGTATGTTTAATGTTACAAAAATAATTTCTGAATATTGCCACTTTAGTACTCCTCAATTTTCTCTTTATAACTGCAATTTTAATCTTATGCTTTTTTTCATCTCAAGGAGGAAAGTACAATTGTATTTGAGCTTAATGTTTGCTTCTTATACCAAGCAGAAGTTTTGAGCTCAGTTCTCTGGTTAGTGTGGTTACCTTTGGGCAAAATTGGATAATAAGTGGAGTTCAGATATTATGCTACTATTTACTTCATAAATAAGCACTCAGTTTTCAGGTGTAATGCAAGACACCTTGAAGGGCGTTATTCTGGCAGTGTTAGATGTGTCAAGTGTAGCTATTGGTATCTGAGCCATTTGTGTGAAATCCTGTTAAAATCATTGAGGAGGAATGGGTACTCCTAGATCACGACTCACCTTAAATGTTTACCTTAGTGTGATGTGAATTATAGCTGAAAAATGCCTTTTTCTCTCTCTAAAATATAAAATGAGTCTAGATTACTCCTGGCAGTTTAGGCTGTCAATGATGTAAGTACATAATTTGAACAGACTCCAGTTTGTTGGTCTTCTGCTGTGTACTGGTGGCCCAAAACCAGAGCCGTGTTATTTCAGATGTGCCTGCTGGCTGTGATCCTCATTAGAGTTGAACCATCTCAGTACAGAACTCTGAACTTCTCGTTAAGGTTCATGAGTTTTCTGGCAGCCCACTCCAATTTGTTGAGACCTTCATGAAGGGCTGCCTGGTGTATCAACCACTTGTCCCAGGTGGGTGCCTCTCAGTGGGCTTCAGCAGAGCTTGTTCTGTCCCATCATGTGAGTCATTGATGCTAAACACTTGAGGCATTAGACAGTATCAGTTCCAAAACTGACTGACTGGAGATGAGAACCACCTTTAGCTGACTGCAGTTAGGTTTGGAAACACTGACCTCTAGACTTCAGGCTGAAAAGGGTCTTCCAAAGGGAAATCTAATGAGATGAAATTTTTAGAAAACCGAGGAATTGTAATCACTGACTTCAGTGGGGCCAGTAATTCAATGAAGATTTCATTTTCTGTGTCCTAACTACTTACCTATTAGGGGACATGGATGAATTTGTTCTCTTTGAGGAATTTAAAAGCTCTGCTGTGAAGTATTTATCTTTAAAGAGAACAGTTACTCCTTTGTAATTCTTCTTTAAAAATAGCTCTTTTTCAAATTCCTATTTTTGGTTTGAGTTGACTACTTCACTAAGGAATGAACTTTCATCTCAAAAAGCCCATTTGACTATATTGGAGCTGCACCAATTTATGCCAGCTGTTGGTCTTCTGAAATGGCAAGCCAGTCAAGATCCTGGATTCTGGATTTTAGATACGATTTGTTTCTGGAAATGTAGCACATGGGAAAACATGCTTTTCTAGTTCACTAGTAGATTGGTATTAACACAGCAAATGTTTTACCTGTATGTAGTGCTTAGAGCAGCAAAACTGACAAAGGTGGTATTTTGAAACAAAAGATATGTTTTTAAAGCCAATGCTGTCATCTTTGTCAGTAATGTATTACACGTGGATACAGTTCTTATAAAAATCTAGTAGAGAATTGCAAATTATGCAACTAGTAAAACATGCTTACAGTGAACACTTCTTGTGTGATATAACTTCTAACGTATTTGTTCTAAAAATCTTGTATATGGCAAAAAGGCTGATCAGGCTGGAAGGAATATGTGATTTGAAAATACAGTAGGAGTTAGTGTTCATTCACTTTTGTTTGGTATCTCAGAGACGTTTCCAGAGGAGGATAAAATAATCTTGCCTGCTAAGCAAACTCCACAATACTTGGGTTTTTACCAAAGGTGATGGGTAGAGAGGGAGCTAGAATGCCAGCTCCATACATTACTGGTAGCACAGGCTTGATTTACTGAGAAACTTCAGTGTTATGTGCAATCTAGAGTGGGATTTTTATTGAAATATTTGTAACTTTTGTGGCTTTGTTTTCAAAACTGTAATTAAGAAATTATTTTCTGTGGAGTTTCTTCCCACTCTCTTTTTTTCTCTCTCTTTGAATGAACTTTGTATTCTGAAAACTTGAAGGGGAGGTGTGTGCATTTTCCTGCCAAATATAAGTGATTTAAACCAAAGTGATATTGCAAAAAAACCCTCGGTTGCCTGCAGTTCAAGACAAAGTGGAAGATCCCAGCAGCTGGGATAATGTATCTTCCCCAAGATGTAATCAGAAAAATGGGTGCAGCATCTCCCTCTCTCCAGTGGACACTGTACAGTATCTGACAAGGAGAATATATTGGAAAGTCACTTAATATTTTTGAGAAAAGCCATACTAGTACATGATATTCTAAGCTCATCAGTGGCCTAACCAGAAATAGAACACAAGTTTCCTGAATTTCAGTCTAATCTTCTACACCTGATAGATGATACACCTTGATACATGACCAGAATACAAAAGCTCCCAGCCAGCAGCCCTTTGATTAAATGTGAGTTTTGTTGGTTATTGACATTGCAAAAAACCAAAAGATAAATAATTCAGGTTTTACTCATTTTTCTGTACCAAAGCATATATCATACTGTATTTTTAAAATGTAACAAGAAATACGTAATGATTACAAACTTAGAAAGATAAAATTTTTGAAGTGAGATCTTACTGCCACAGAATTTGATAGCGAAATTCCCAAGGGCTCTATAGCATCAAAACTTCATCTTTTCTTTGGCATTGTTAGGCTTCTCTGGGTTTACATCAAAAAAAGTGTGTTTTACAGTAATATGGTCTTCTACTGTTTTCTTGTTTTTGAAGCTTGGAAATTAATGACAAATAATTATAAACAAACCATCTTTTAAAGGTTTCTCTTTATTAAAGGAATGTTTTTCTGATAAATTTGCACTAATCCTAGTCTTCTCATTGTCCAGTTTTGAACATTGAGTGAAATTGTTCACTCTGCTGTTCCAACCTGTGGGCAACTTTTGGAGTGCATTTTGGTTTTGGTATTACGAAGGTGGAGAGGGCACCAGAGAGAGATTAATGACTGAATTAGATACATTTTAAACACTTCTACTGTGGGCACACTTTAAAATATGCAGGCAGTTCTTTTATTCAGTTTTGTACCTAAGAAAGTTTAGCTCTGAATGGCTGATGAATTTCTGAGAATTGAATCTCAACCACAAGAGTTAATTTGCAAACCTTTTTTTGCTGAAACCGTGTGGAAATCTAGAATTTACTTTTGTGTACAGAAGCTGTTACCTGTGCCTGTGGTGTAAATTTAATTGTTAACTCCACGCTAATCTGATTGTAGAGCAAATAGTGGAGACCCTGGCCTGGGACCATGCTAAAATAAAGGAAGTGAGTCATTTTATAGGTGTATGTGCTAGGAAGGGTGAGAAGAGCCAATACGAGGCTCCCTGAAGGGGTGATGACTCTGACTCCACATTAATTAAATCCTGTTCTGGTATTCCTTTCATATGCAATCTTAACTTCCTATCGGGTGAGACAAAGCCAAATATCTGTGTCAATTCCCTGTCAAAATCTAACAGCTCAGACGTGGCACCATGCAAACTGCACTGGACCCACGTGGCTGGGATGCAGATTAGTCTAGTTCTCACAGTTTAGTGCTTCTGTTTCTGGGATTAACACAGATAGCTTTGGGGCTCTAGATGTATGTGCTAAATATTGCTGCTTATAAACTGTACACATCTCAAAGTATGCTTTTTTTTTATAGTTACTTGAATACCCACAGAAAAGCTTCTGTCCAAAGTTTTGTGCCTTTTGCTTGATTGCATTAAGGCCATGTGATCAGCGTTGTCTGTTCTACAGGCTGATAGACTTCTTGCTGAAGTGCTTATAATCTAAGGCTAATGACAGACAAAGAATATGATTAGGATTTAGAAGGTGAAAGTAGGTACATGCACTTCATAATATTTACTTCAGTATGCATTTGTGAATTTCAAATATTGCAAACAAACAAAACTGCAGCCAACCTCATCCATCTCTCCCAATAACCATCATCTGACACTGTAGATGCCCCGGTTAGGAATTCTCCTAGTGGTGCAATGCTTAAGGGAGCAATCATGTTTCATGATGTGGAAAATGGGGTGATCCAGAGGTCAAAGGCATATAGTCTGGCTTCCTACTGCTACATTGTTTAGTCAAGTTTTGGGATATTGTGGTGCTCCCGTGCAAACTGGAATACTTCACAGGAGCCATGACAATGGTGCAAAGTCTCCTCTTGCAGAGAGGAATTGGAAGCACTATTAAGGAAGAGAACTATTAACACAGTACCTACGTATGTGAAGGAAACATTCCTGATGGTAGGGGACTTCTTGGCCTAGAAGTCAGACATGTAGCAAGATCCAATGGGTTGAAGCTCAACCTAGATAAATGTTGTCTTACATCTATAAGATACATGCTTAGCTGTAGTTTGCTGTTAGAATAATTGAGCAAGAAACAGTGTATTATCCCTTCCTTGCAGGTTTTAAATTAAGATTGCTTAATCTTTCTGAAGGATTATTTAGGTCAGTGACTAATCAGGGCCTGATTCAGCATATTTTATTTACAAAGTAGGATTAAATGGATGATATGTCTGAGGAATTTCTTTCCCTTGAAAAATAAGCCTAGAAATGGTAGCTATCTTAGTAAATAGCAAGCTAATTTATTGGTTAATTTTATGTATTATTTAAAGAGTCTTTAACACATCTTAATTTTATTTTAGATTTTAAAATAGTATTCTCTAATATTGACTGTAAACTGCAAAAATCAAAGGCCCAGTTTAGAATCAGAATACCATAAAATTCATGACCTTTGGTAGATGATCCATTCTGGGGAAAATTAAGGAAGTAACAAATATTTGGTGCTCTTTGCAAACACAGATTGTCTCACTGTGTCACAGGAGTTGTAGGATTGGGCCATGGACACAGACATATTTCATTGGCATTACTTTTTTTGGCTGAACTATGTGAGAAGTTATGTTAGTGAGACAATTATTAGAATAGTTTTTCCAGTTCTGCTGCCAATAGGAAGAAAGAGATGATGTTCCAATTGAAGAATATATCCCAATCGGCATTGAACCTTTAGGATAATATTTCAAATGAATTAACTTAGAGTCAAATAATTTCAGGCAGACTATATTATCAAAAGAAAGAGCTGTTAAAGAGTCATTACTGCTTTCCAATCAAATGAGAAACATAACTGAGTACCACCTGTCACAAAGGCAGTACAATGATCCAGATGGTTATTTATTTTCAGATAGGAAGAAAGAATGGAGAGAGGAAAACCTGCTGCCAGAATTTGGTTTTTTTCCCCTCCCCTTTTTTACCTTCTTGTCAGAATAGTTTCTCTAATTACAGGGAAAAAAATCATAGGAATATGTTATATTGATGGGATGTTCCTTTTGATATGTAAAGGTAGTTTGCTTCTTTTTTTATTAACATGAAATGCAGTTTGAGATGTCCACCCGTTACTATTTCATCCCCTACGATCAATAAGACAAAAATAGAATGAAAAGGATTTTGGCTGCTTGATAGTGATTTCTTTTCCCCCTGAAGCCTGGAAATTAATTTTCTATTTTACTTGAAATAGAAATAACCTGTAACAAACTGAAAATTATCTGCAATTTTAAAATAGGTTTCCCTTCATAAAAAATATGTTTATGATAAATATGCACAGTATGAACATTCAAGCTAAGAGGCACTGTGCATGTATTTTATTTACCAGTGTATTTGAGGCTCAGGCTTAGGCAGAAATCAAGAGAGGGCAAACCTATCTTAGTCCTTTCTGATTTTGAATACTGTGGAAATTGTTCACTATGCTGCTATAATCTACTGGCAACCATATTAGGTCTGACAGTGTGCAGGTTCTTTTTGGAATTAAGAACATGGTGAGAGTATTGGACATAGATGCAAATGAGCAAATTATGTTTCAAGCATATTTCTGCTATGGGGACATTTGAAAGTAAGTAGTTCTCATGTTCAGTTTTATGACTAACAACTAGGTGGATATCATGAGTTCACTCTTGCTTAGTAGCAATTCCCACCCCCCTCCATCCTGGTAGAATGACATATTTTATGGCTAAACTGGGAGATGAGCCAATACTCCCAGGATGTCTTCCTAGAACAGGAATTGTATTCAGAGGAATGGTTTAAATAAGGCATTTCTTTCAAATTATAGCTATATATTGATCACAAAATGAAAACTGACAGAAAGGTATGACAGTAAAAATGTGAGTGGAACTGGGCCAGTAAGTGATACTAGGATTCTGTGACAGCTTTTATGAAGATATAAAAATATACATATAGCATCACTTATTATATCAGAATATCTTCTTGGGACTTAGCTGGAGGAAGTACCTGTAACTCTTGATAATTAGGGAACACCCTTTAGGTAGAAACCCAGAACTTTTATTGCAAAGACCTAATAAAAGAAGTATCTCAAGACCTCTCACAAGCTTGAACTCTGTGATTTTTAGGTCTTAATTTTGGAGCTTGTGCTGGTTTGAAAGCAAACCAGTGAGAGACTCCAAGTCAGAAATACAATTTAATAGGAAAAACAAAACAATAAATGCAACAGTACAAAAAGAAACCACTGACAGAGTCAGAAAGCAACCAGACACCTTGTCAATCAGGGTGTTGGTAGTAGTCCGATTAAATGATGGCTGCAGTCCTCATGGAGCGATGGTTCTGTTGGAGCAGTGATCCTGTAGATCTGGTCTTCACCTGAAGGTCCAGTGGTAGCTCTTGTCCTCTGGGAATCCAGATAGCAAAGGGCTCTGTGCTCGTCCAAACCCCAGTTTATATCCCTGTGAGAATGGGAATTATTTACACCCCTGACCATTCTTATGCCAAATCCTGAGAGATAGGTGCCATATGCCTCCAAAGTACCTTGATATCCTGGGTTGCAGTGTGGCGGGTAGCCAATGGTATGTATTCTATTGTCGTCTCCACAAGGGTTAAAGCAAGTGGGGCAGTGATCCTTACCTCCTCCTGGTCCCTGATGGCTCCCCCAGGGGGCTGGCTCTGTTTAATAGGCTGTCTGGGACTCAGGCTTGCATAGAGTTACATGTCCCATTGTGAGATGCCTCACCTCGGGGGGGTTTGGGGAAGCTGAGCATTCCTACATAGGGGTGGGGAGCCAAGCATTCCCACAGAGATATAAGCTGGGGTTTGAACCAGCACAGGCACCCTTTTTGACCTGCTGGATCCCCAGAGGACAAGGGGCTGCTGCTGAAACCTTCGGGAGAGGATCGGATCTGTGGGACCACTGCTCCGACAGACCCACCACTCCAGGAGGACTGCAGCGCAATTCAATCGGACTATCAGCGCCCTGCAGGAGTCGGGTCGGGTTACTTGCTGACTGTCAGGGGCTTCTTTCTTTTGGGTTGTTAATTTGTACTGTTATATTTGTTGTTGTTTTATGTTTCATATTAAATTGTCCTTCTGACTCAGAGTCTCTCACCAGTTTGCTTTCAAACCAGCACACTTGAGAATGGTCTGAGCCTTTTGAATATAATTCATCTTAGATATGAAACCTACTCCTTTGTGAACAGATTTTGAGGAATGAAACCTCTGTTCAGTGGGGTTCAACACATTGGCTGTGACTCAACAGAACATCTGAGTTATTGGCTTGCTGCAGCCCAAAGGGGTAAAAGTCAGCTTTAGGAAGGAGAAGAATAAAAGTCAACTTTTGCTGTCTTTAATTCTTATGAAAGATGACACAAGGCAGGGATCAGGTCAGTTTCTGATGTAAATTCAGAATGTTATTGAACAAGAAAAGTATTTCCCCTTTTTCCCATTGACATTTGCTTTAGCAGCTGTATCATTGTAAAAGTAAATGTAGAAGTGCTCACTATTTCATTTATGTAGTGTACTAGAAATATATATAAAGAAAAAAATAGCCTGATGTAAATATATATCACAAGATTATTTATTTCAATAGCATATCCTAGTTATTACTAAAATCTTAAAACTTCAGAGTATCTGCATGCCGAGATTTCACAACTACTGCTCTTATTGTGATGAAGTTTCTCAAATTACTGATGATTTGAGAACTGCCTTTTACTTTTTTTCCTTATCCTTCATGTACAAAAGCTTGTAAATAACACCTAGTTGTGTACTAGAAGTTTAAACTGGATACTAAAGCCTGCTCTATCTGTGTTACAAAAAATAGCTTAGTTATGTTCGATTAAAACCAGAACTTTCAGCTAGGTCCTTCATGTTCTTCCACTTTTGTATGTGCAAAGCCCTTGGCTTTGGAGCTTTTGGATTCAACGTTTTGGATCTTCATATTGAAGCATGTTCGTCACAGCTCTCGAAAGAATGACTTGCACTTTGGCTTTGGCTATTGATTTGTGGCTTTGTAGCTATGGAGATCTGTGATATTTTTGTGTGTGCAATTTGGGGAAGTTTGTTATTTAACAGAGTTTTTCCATATTTCATCTATTACTCCATAATGGTGAACTCCTGGCTGTAAAGCAAAGGTTCTTTGTCAGAGTGCAAAAACAATTACATGACTCATCCTAACCCTCTTTTAATGGCCCATTCAGTAACTCACTTGTAGCTCCAGTGCGTGGTGCTTGTGGTCTTGATCCTGTTTCTCACTGTGAAATGTTGGGGAATAGTGCCAAATAGTGCCAGTAATGCCATATGCCTCCAAAACCTATGTGATATGCCTCCAAAGTACCTTGAGAACGGTCTGAACCTTTTGAATGTACACAGTATCTGAGTTGTTTATGGGGCTTTACTTTCATTAGATGTGCCTGTGTGGATGAATGTGTTTTGAGGGAATCTTTTGGGGAGTGAAATATGTGTAAACGACACTGAGCTTGAAGAATTGCAGTACCTTACTAAAAAAAGGCTCTTGGACAAGTTTGAGATATTTAGGCAGAGAAGACCAAGATGCTTACACTAAGATTCACTGATATAACTGCCTGTGGACTGAAAGTTTTTGACTTTCCTGGTTTTACAAGCGGTATATTCACCTTACATCTCTTTTCTTTAAGGAAGGGCAATCACTTTTAAACACATTCTTTCCCAGCTTTATCATGACTTTTATAGCTTAATTTTAAGCTCCTACAAATAGGGTTTTACTGTGCAAATGCTGACACAGACTTACCTCTAGTGACCTGAATGTCCTCCTATGTTAATTACTGTAGATCTGTAATCATGTTATGAAAACACGCATCTGGCTTTTGACCCAGAATCTGGACCACAGCGTGGTCTGTCTTTCTGTACAGTGTCACATGTATGTGTCACTTTGTACAAAGACCAAATTCTCAGTTGTGACACAGTAAAATAGTCCCCTCCTTTTTAAGAACAAGCTATGACTTCCCTTTGCTTTATATTGCCTCCCCATCTCTATGTCTTGCTTGGCTGATGTACAAATAATTCAACTTGGAACATCTTTAGGAGACTTGAAGAACATGTCCCATGGCATAGGACATTAAATCAGATTTAGTGAAACCATTTCTTTATATACTTTTAGGCTGCAAAGGATATCCAAAATGTAGGGGATGGTCTGCAGCCTTGGCAAGGAAATCAGTGTTAACAGAGGGATAGAGATTTACTTGCTAGCTTACTTTTCCTAGCCAGGTCTCTGTTCATTTTGATTCTTGTGTATGGTTTTTGGGGAGATGTGCTGAGAAGTGATGAAAATGAGAACTTCTCTAGTTCAGCTGTCTTGGTGGGCAGCATTGTGTTTGTGTTCTTAGCAACTGTGGGGACTTAAGTTCCTATTCCCACTTGGATAGCAAATTTAGGCTTCAATATTCATTTGTGTAGCTCGTCGGGGTTTTAGTATGGCTGAATGTAACCACTGAGTTGCAGAGCCAGGCAAGCAAGGAGAAACCAAATGTGTAGCAGGTTCAAATGATGAAACTGAGTGACCAAGAGGGTAAGACTCCTCTTAACCGTATACAGAAGAATTTGGTAGTAGGATATATTTGTGACTTGCAGGTGAAAGGGGATGGTGGGTCTATCTTAGTGGAGAGTGGGACAGACCTCTGTTTCGAAGGTGCTGTTTGTGACTAAGGGTGAAAGCCAGGCAGGACCGAGCGCAGGGTCAGTTTCTCAGGCATCTCCTGGCGCTGGCTAAATCAAAATGAATTTTAGCCCAAGACTGCACTGAAGCAGCAGCCTTGGGGGGCCTGTGGCCGAAGCCTGGTGTAAAGTGCTAAACTTTCGAGCCGCGTCTGGACGA